>NW_026932327.1:0-51413 GCF_032062105.1 Saccostrea cuccullata | reverse complement strand
GAAAGCGCAATTCCCCGAGTTCATTGAACCCCACAACTGCCTCGCCACGACAGTCAGCCACAAAGATATCTCCGTCAGTATTTGTAGTAAGGGAGAGAGCATCGCCGTTGTACTTGGATGACGAAAATAATGTCTTTTCCGCGGAGAAGAATCGCCTCCCTTGTTTGTCACTTTGAATTCTCTGCACTTCTGAATCTCCCGAAAACTTCGCAACTTTACTCTGCTGCATTCCTTTACTGCGCATGCTAGCTATAAGATCTCCATTTCTATCTAAGCAAAGACCTTGAATCATCCAATTATTTACAAATAAGAATAATTTTACTGCTGTATTATCAAACAAGTACACAGTGGATTCGTGGGAGAAGAATACATTTCCACTTGCACTGATTGTTAAAGCAGAACATTCATAAGATTCACTAAAGTTAAAAAAAGTTTTTGGACTTTCTAAAATATTTAACACTATTCCAGTTCTGTCCATTTTATAGACGTGGCGACATTTTCCACCAATCCATATTTTATCTTTGTCAATACACTGAATCCTATTTATTTTGTCATGGGGACTTTGAAATGTAGTCAAAACTAAGCTATTTTCGATTGTTGAATCCATAGCTTTGCATTTTGTGATATCTTCAAATGACAAGGAACCTAGTATTTTGGTAATATGATCATCTAAAAATCCCCCGGCTACAAATCTCGGTATGCAATTCCCTTGAAATAGGGCATCGTCTTTAAAATTGTCCTTCATTTTGTCATAATAAATAAAATCCTTAGCATTTTTTGAAAGCAATAGTTCTTCATTTTTCTTAATAGCATTCTGTAATTGTTGTTCTGCATTAGTAATTTTGCTGGCATGTTTAATATTTTCAGCTATTCTTTCTGTTTTTTGTTTCAGGACATCTGATCTTAATTTTTCGGCAGCTTGGTGAACAGACTCGATCATATTTTCCTCCCTCTGAGATATTTCACTCAGTATCTTATCGAATTCAATCTCTTCAGAGATTAGTGTATCTTTGAATGTTTGACATTTCTTTAAGATGAACTTTTTTTCTTCCATTTTTGAAGCTATTGCCTGTCTAAAAGACTCAACTAAAGTTTCTAAGTCTTTGAAGTTATGTTCGCTGTGTGATGTTGTTAAACATTTGGTACATACAGGCGCCTCACACTCAAAACAGAAAATCTCGCAAGTTTTTGCATGTGAACTGCAAATAGGTAATACAATTGATTCGTGTTTGCTCCTTATATCAACAACCTGGTGTTTATTTGTTTTGTCTTTTAGATGACTAAGGACACAGTTCTCGCATAAATCAGTGCAACAGAGAACACAATGGAAATCAACAGAGACAGAACAAAGTGGGCAAATGCTACTGTCTGACACCTGTGCCGTTGCCATTGTTCCTAAAATCGAAAAAAACAATTTCAGCAAAAAGGTGTCAATTTTGGCACATGTATTTCTTGAATGGCTGAAAGTAAATTGCAACATTCTCCTAACCTTGCACAAATATTGAATATTTTCCTTAATATGCTTACCTATATGGAATCTGCTCAACGGGATAAATCTAGCTTGCATTGCATTTTATTTGTTTTAAGAAATAAAAGCTTGAATAATTTAGAATTTGAGATTGTAGAAAAAAAAATAATCTCAAATCTCAAAATCCTGCAATGATCGTGTCAAAATATTATATTTTTTGTAATCGGGCAGGCGTAAGACGTGAAACTCAAATCATATCCAGATTTAATCCACAGAGAATTTTTTTACTTGCCCGTTTCTACCTATTTTTTTTCGTTTAACATGTGTGATATATTTTGTAATATTTCTTCAATATAAAGGTGGTTCAAAACATTACATTTGTCATCAAGGAACAATCATATCAAGGAACAATCATTGTGGAAAATACTATGAAAAAAGTAAATATGGAACTGTAATCGGGCTCAACAGTCCATTACAATAATGTAAATTTTAAGCAAATCTTAAAACATCAGTGTTGGGGTCAAATATTATATAAAGGATACCATTATTCGAGGTCAAACCAAAATTCAATGGTCTGCGCAAAGAGTCAATAGTACAATATGCCAAAGTCTGATGATTAGGAAAAACCAATTCACCTTTTGTAACGTACCATATACTTCGTTTTTGAATACTAAACAAGGGTTTTAAAGATAGATGGAATACTGCTAATTCATCAATGTTTATAGTTTTTCCGCACAATCGGCCTTTCCCATGCTAGTCTAACGCACTTTGATAAGGAAACGAACCATCGGATTATGTGGTGACCAATTGTCTTTTAGAGTCAATCATATATTAAACATTATCTTTTAAATTGAAATCTTTAAATTCTCTATCTATAAAATACAAATGTTTAGAGTTTTTCAAATTGCTTTTTTCCTAATACATAACTTGGCATATTGTACTATTGACTCTTTGCGCAGACCATTGAATTTTGGTTTGACCTTGAATAATGGTATCCTTTATATGATATCTTGACCCCAACACTGATGTTTTAAGATTTGCTTTAAATTTACATTATTGTAATGGACTGTTGAGCCCAATTACAGTTCATATTTACTTTTTTCATCAGTATTCCCACGATGACTGTTCCTTGATATGATTGTTCCTTGATGACAAATGTAATGTTTTCAGAACCACCTTTATATTGAAGAAATATTTACCAAAATATATCACACATGTAAACCAAAAAAAATAGGTAGAAACGGGCAAGTAAAAAATTCTCTGTGGATTAAATCTGGATATGATTTGAGTTTCAGCATCTCTTGTACACCTGCCCGATTAGAAAAATAATATTTTGACACGAATCCATCAGGATTTGAGATTTGAGATTATTTTTTTTCTACAATCTGCAAATTATAAATTCAAGCTTTATTTCTTAAAACAAATGAATGCAATGAGAGCTAGATTCATTAATTGCCGTATCCATAACAGTATAAGGAAAATATTCAATATTTGTCAAGACAGGTTAGGAGAATGTACCTACTTCAGCCATTCAAGAATGCATGTGCCGAAATTAGCACCTTTTCTGAAATTGTTTTTTCAATTTCAGGAACAATCAGCAACGGCCGCAGGTCTGACAGTAGCATTTCCCGCTTTGTTACTGTCTCTCCCCCTTGATTTCCATTGTGTTCTCTGTTGCACTGATTAAGTCGAGAACTGTGTGCTTAGTCATCTAAAAGACAAAACAAATAACACCAGGTGTGAGGATATAAGGAGCGAACACAATAAATATATACTATTTGCAGTTCACCATGCAAAGACTTGGAGGTTTTCTGTTTTGAGTGTGGAGGCGCCTGTATGTACCAAAATGTTTAACAACATCACACAGCGACATTGAGCTTCAAAGACTTTAAAACTTTCATTGATCTTTTAGAACGGCAATAGCTTTCAAAATGGAAGAAAAAAGTTCATCTTAAAGAAATATCAAACATTCAAAGATACACTAATCTGTTGAAGAGATTAGAAAATAAATAATATAGTGAAAATATTTCTGGAGGAGAAGTATCATCGAGTATTAGCCAAGCTGAAAATTAAGATACGAGATGTATGAAACAAAAAACAAAAGATAACTAAAAATATAAACATACCAGCAAAATTACTAATGCAGAACAACAATTAAGAAATGCTCTAAGAAAAATGAAGCTGTTGCTGCAAAAATGCTAAGGATTTTATTTATTATGACAAATGAAGGAAATTTAAAGACAATACCCTGCTTCAAGGGAATTGCATACCGAGATTTGTAGCCCGGGGATTTTTGACAATGATGGTGTTTTACCAAAATACTAGGTTCCTTGTTAATTTGAAGATATCACAAAATGCAAAGCTATGGATTCAACAATCGAAAATAGCTTAGTTTTGAGCTAGTTCAAAGTCCCCATGACAAAATCAATAGGATAGATGTATTGACAAAGATAAAATATGGATTGGTGGAAGTGCGCACGTCTATAAAATGGACAGAACTGGAATAGTGTTAAATATTTTAGAAAGTCCAAAAACTTTTTTAACTTTAGTGAATCTTATGAATGTTCTGCTTTAACAATACAGTTGCGAGTGGAAATGTATTCTTCTCCACGAATCCACTGTGTACTTGTTTGATAATACAGCAGTAAAATTATTCTTATTTGTAAATAATTGGATGATTCAAGGTCTTTGCTTAGATAGAAATGGAGATCTTATAGCTAGCATGCGCAGTAAAGGAATGCAGCAGAGTAAAGTTGCGAAGTTTTCGGGAGATTCAGAAGTGCAGAAGAATTCAAAGTGACAAACAAGGGAGGCGATTCTTCTCCGCGGAAAAGACATTATTTTCGTCATCCAAGTACAACGGCGATGCTCTCTCCCTTACTACAAATACTGACGGAGATATCTTTGTGGCTGACTGTCGTGGCGAGGCAGTTGTGGGGTTCAATGAACTCGGGGAATTGCGCTTTCGATATACTGGAAACGTCTTAGAACAAACAAAACTTGAACGTTTCAAACCATACGATATCTGCACCGATGTCAATCAAAACATATTAGTCTCTGACACAGAAAACGGCTTATTCCATATAATAGACCGAGATGGCAGCTTTATCCGCCACATAGAACAATTGAGTGTTGGAGCCTTTTGTATAGATTCGCAAGAAAATCTGGTCGTAGGAGATATGGAGACTGGACTTGTTAGGATATATAAATATCGTGAATTATTAAGTAACAAATAATTATAAAAGCTTTACAAAGCTTAAATTATTTCAAAATATATTGGTGTACAGCTAGCAAAGATTTCTGACAGAAATGCTTTCAGTTTGCTGATACTTATTTTGTGTTGAACATATAAAAACATTAAAAATATAAAGTGACATTTTATTTTTTTTTTTTTGGTAAATGGAGTAAAAAAGTTCACCAACAAAGAAGCGCTCTTTTATAAGTACTGTTATTTTCTTTCTAAAGAGAATTTTGAACTTTTTTTGCATATTATTTTTCGTTTTCTAAGAATCCTTCTATGTATATACAAGTATATTGCATTTATTTTTAGTACTTCACCGGAAGAGGTAAGTAAATATATCCAACCTTAATACAAATTTTCTTAGCTAAAGGGAATGAAAAAAGTCTGTGTACAGGAAATGATACTTTTTTAATAAATAGAGAGATCATAAAGAAAAGGCAGGGTCTCAACATTTAGTTTGACATTTTTCATTTTCAATGTTTATTCAAAAACTAATGCCAACTTTCTCCACGGGCTGTTTAACAGGTAGGCTCCGTCACAATCAAATTCTAAAACTGGTTAAAATAGGTGCCACAGTTCCACCACAGTTTAAATATTAGCGCCAGAGTAAGATTACCGTCGTCAATACAATAAAATATATAAATCAATAAATCCAATGAACCTCTGAATTATTTACCCAATGAAGGGCTAATTGTTTAGTTTGCACAATCGATTTTCTTCTTCTTCTCTAGACCTCATTAGACACATGAATGAAATGAGACAAGTATTTTTTTTACACTTCACGATAATCACGACTGAAATTTTTAAATACCAAAAAAATCATACTTTAATACAATAGTTTTTAACATGTTAAAGATAACCATGTCTCTACAATTGCATAGGCAATCCGTGTCAAAACATTGTACGTGTATCGTATGTATTTTTGTATGTAGAAAAATTAGCAATACATCCACGAAAATATAATTTTATTTATTCTAACTGCTCGTTTGAAAAAGTTTTTAAACTACAAATTTAAAGATACTTTAGTCCCCAATAATTGCAAATGTATAGATCTGATGTAAGCATGACTATGTGACATACCAAGATTCTCTTTGTCTTTTAAAAACATTGTACATGTAGGGTTACATGTAAAAGCTTAAAAACGTGATTGTGGTATTGCCATTTTCAATTATATAAAATAGTTGCTTTATCATAAGTACTTATGCGTTGTAGAAAGGAGTCTTTTTCTTAAAGCAAACATATGTAAATGCATTTTTATAGATCACATTCTTATTTTTGTTTTGCAGTATGTTTAATCGATATCGATTAATTAATTTATTATTCAGTTATTCATGTTATTATTGAAATTATCATATGCCAAATAATTAATGTCATTTTTATTTAAAACTACTGAATCATAAGGTCTGTCACTCATTTTCAGGTTCCTTCCGATTCAAGTAGCAAAAATTGCCGCGAATATTAGGCATTTATTTGTCTTGCGCGCTACATTTAAAATGATGGAGAACCTTACTACATTATATTTTACCATTTTTATAGTGTTAATAGGCAACAGGTTTTTAATGAATATTTCGAAAACAAAAGTAGTACGTAGCATGGTTACACGTTTGCTTTCAAGTAGCTAATAATGGGTTGATTACGTCGCGGGGTTGAATCCACTGTGGACATTGTGGCGAGTTGCCTTCGGGATGAGCATATAAATCGTGGTTCGAGTCGGCGGTGGGTCTTGCACGAAACGAATTATCATGATCAAGCACCATGAGTGCAACATGACAAAATTTGCACTCTCAAAGCGACAAGTAGTGACATATAGTACAAGTGAAAATTCTCGAGAAAAATTAAATGACAATAAATAAAATACAAACAAAAATTATGTTTGGAAAAAGTAAGAGCAGATATTCTCAAACCTGTGTCCCTCCCCGATGGTAAGCATTTTCAATGCACATATTCAATTATCATCCTCGTAGTAAGGAAAAGGTTGACCATTTAATACAGCATACAGTATAGAATAAAAGTGTCAATGAAACCATAAACGTTATGTAATGGTCTTCATTGCACATCACATAATGATGATGAGGATTTAAAACCTCCTCAATTATGATCCTTGTGTATAGGAAAGAGGAACGAGATCTAACAGATAATATAAATACAAAGTATTTTGAAAATATAGATTCCGTGATGCAGAAAAGGGCCTGTAGGTGAAAATTTCACAAACTGTTTTTTTGGTAAATTATAATAGCCTGGCCTTTTATGGCTCAGCAACTAAAATCGAGCCATGGATTGCTTTCAGTTATGAAATGAATGTAATGTTATGAATTGTAGCTGTTCAAATCGGTTTTTATTGTGTTTTTTTGGAGCAATTACACAAGAGTTGATAAAAGCCTTCTCTTTTGTGGGAAATACAATTGATTGACTATAGGAACTTTTGTGAGCCAACAAGGTAAGTTACGAGAAATTTATATCGGCTGTTAATATGAAAACAAATGGTATCCCTTCAGTGCATTAAAATATTACATAAATGTATAAGCGAAGCCTACATCATGACAACACAGTATTTTTCGCTTTTCCAAGGTGGCGTAAGAACCAAAATATGCATCTATAACCAAGTTAATTGATTTCTGGCCACTCAATAAAAGTATTGCACGTAACACCCTACATTTTTTGCCTTTGCATACGAGGGTCATTTGGAAAAAGTTCGTAGTTTTGTTGTAACTTTTTTATTTTAACATTATGTATATCCAAAGAACGAGTGCACTAGTGGCCCTGGTAAAATGTGAAAAAATAAATGATGCAATTAAGAGCAAAAATTTGATCTCAAATCATTGATTGATATCTAAAACCATACGATTCAACAAAATCTACACTGAAATCCACAATATATACAAGCGAAAACTTATACAATGTGGTAAGATAACCAAGCATGGCGATTTACTATAATAAATCGAGAACATATCATTTCAAAGCCCTTGTATTTAACTATGAGCCTAACGTTGTGCAAACTTATGCGATAGGACAAAGACGCATAATACATTTATAAAACTTATCAAAGTATGATTACACGATTAACTGCATCTTAAAATGTTAAAATACAGTAAAAAGTACAATGTTTTTCTATAGCAAGTGGAGAGTATTTTATCTATAACCATGTTGAACCCACGTGAGATAAACATTTGTACTCAATCATAGCATGAGTTGTACCAGGTAAACATTTCTCAAAAGCCTAGCTAAAACATAGGCAGGTTTTGTTTCGTAAGTCAAAGTCGTGCCGCTTGGGAGTTGTTCTGTGTTGTTTTTAAAAACACGGGAGGGTGAGGAATATTACAGTGTCGTTCATAAAGTGTCAAACATTTAACCTTAGTCAAGACAATGAAAACAGGTATTGAAAGCCACATAACACTGCCTTTTAATTTCAAATTCAATGAAACTATTGTAATTTTTGGAATGAGAAAATCTCATTCTTTGCATTTAATGATTTTAGAATTACGGCAACTAGCAACTTCATTCCATATTTTTTAAAACAGGTTTTAGCGCAGATATTCATTCCGCAACGCTGCGAACTATGATCCACCATAAATATAGTCATTTGATCCATTGATTTACATAAATGAAACTAAAGAAGGTTCGGTGCCGCTTTTCCGGATTATGGGTATCCATCACAAATATTGATCAATCGTGTGACAGTGACACTAACATGCTTTTCATACAAATATCCACTAAATCTAACTATTCCAATAGAAACCATTTGGTAATATCCTCTGAAGTAAAATGGCACATAAAAGACCATTAAGTATTGCTTAATAACTGTATTTTGGTACAAATAATTAACGACGGATTCAAATAATTTGATAAAAAAAATGCACTGTATCTTCATATATTTATTAAAATTCTCGGTTTAAACCACAAAAATGCTGTCACCCGGAGCACGTCAAAGTAGTAATTTACTAATTTACACTTTATATATTTACAGCCATATCTCTAATAAAATGAAATAAACGAAATGAATTTACATGTTAGTATAAAAAGTGTTGTGTATTAATTAAAATGAAATCAGGGTATGTAATATGCACTCCGTTTAGAAGGATACGTTTTCTAAATATTATGATTTGATTAAAAAAGCAAAAACCATAGCATTGAAGTACAGCGATGCAATTGTACTTACATTGGGAAACTTCTTACACAATCCTAAAATACAATGATCCGGATGTCATGAAAAATTATGTGTGTATTTGTATTAAATAGAAAATACAGTTTTTCTGAGCAGTGAATTTAAATAGGACAATGCATTGTGCAAAGAAAATAATAATTTGACCTTATCAAAAAAGTTAGTTAAATGTGATGTGTGCTTCAGTATTCAGATTGATGAGTTACGCAGTAAATTGAATTTGAAAACGGATGCACATTCTCTGGAGACTAAATTATAAATATTCACGAAGCTGAGGTGTTTGGATATTTTTTTTTGAATGGAGAAGAGCTACGAACCGGTGTTTAAATTAAGAAAATAAGTATAATTTGACAAGCTTCTCAACGTTCTGTACTCCGTACAATCGTAACCGTCTCGTGGTAACAAAAACATGTTCATTTAAATTTTTAACTAACATGGTCTATTTAATCAAATGAAATGAATACATTCACGAAATTCGACAAAATAAATCTTTATATTTGAAAATGTTTTGGTACTATGATCTTATATGACAATGCAGAGCATTTTGTGTACGTTATTTTTTGAATGACCCCTTAACACATTTTGCAAAATTAATGAAAAAACTACAGTGGTGACTAAAATTCTATAAATAAATTTGAATCATATACACCACTCTAGAATATAAAGGAAACGGTAGGTGCAGGTTCGAAAAATTTATTTAATTTTGCAGCCGCTAAAAAAATATTTTCTGGCGGCACCCAAATAAAATAACTTGTGGCCGTAAAAACATATCTGAAAAGTAAGAACAAATAATTTTTCTGGCACACTGCGCACGATAACTTATTGGCACTGGCTTATCCTGGGCACTCAAGGTAATTATCTGGCAGCCACAAGATCTATTTACATATTTAACACAAAAAACTTGGGCGTTAATTTTCCTCGGCGGCCGCCAGATAATTATTGTTTTCTACCTGGCACAAAACGACTTTAGGAGGAATTTGAAAAAAAGTGGCAAATGCCTTTTGGTTTGTTGATGGACGAATTTAAAAAAAAAAAAATATTTTAGCTAAGCTTATTGAACTATGAGTTTGCCGAAAATAAAGTAAATTAAAAAAAAACCTGCGCTCTCATACATCAATTTTATCATAAAGCTTAAAGCTTTCGGACGAAGTCCAAAGTTTTTCTAGTTTGACTTTAGCCATCTTTCAATATCTTATCTATAAAAATATGCACAAAAACAACAAGTGATACATTTAAGAAAATTGCTTATAAAACAAGTGACATTCATTGAATATTGATTCATTAATATATTCTTCTTATAGAGAAATCTACCTCTTCGCAAAGCAATGTATTACATATTAAAACATTTCTAATATGACATGCTATGGCCATGTCGTTAGAACAAATAACATTTAAAAAATTCTCAGACTAATAAGTTTCAGCTGTTATTTTGCTTTTTTTCTTCTGATATTGGAGTGTCCAAAAAAAACAAACAAACAAAAAAAAAACAAACAAACAACCTCTAGGACGCTCAACATAAAAAAAATCTTGTAATGGTCTTGCCTTATATATTATTACTTTAAAGTATTATCGATTGTCATCAAGTGACTATCTGAATTGATATTCGGGTTTAATTATTACTTGTTGTGGTTCACGACGCTGTTGATTGAGCTGTGTTATCTGAAGAGGACGAAGGTTTTGTTCTTCTAAAGTGCTTCTGAGATTGTGGGATTTGAATTCGTCTTGCTTGTAATGTCTCGTAAGTTATGTTTTATGTATATTATTTAACCTTCTTGTCTTGTGAGTAAAAAAAAAGCTCTATCTTAAGTCGAGATGATAAGTAATGTAGAATGAAATCGAATGAACAGAAAAATCCATTGTGCAACCTTATTACTCTTCGTTGTGATTTTTAACAACAACAATAAACGACTGACAATGCTTGCTTTGACTACATTTGGTGGTAACAAACACTAGTGCTTAACACCTCACCATCTATGTTAAAAATTCACGGTTTAAAAGAAATAATTATTTATTGAAGTATTTTGAACTCGTGCCCAATCACCCACTACGATGATGATGAAAAATCGATCTACATACACAACTGATGACGTAAATTCTTCTAATTCTCATCAGACTGAAATTCTACAGGTATGTGTGAGGCTACAATATTATTCTTCTAGCATTTTTACCATAAAATGAAATTTAAAACTTTGTGTGATGAATGTAAATAGGTGCATCAAAAATCATTAAATGAATTTAAGCCTGGGCGTTCAATGAAATCTCATTGGGACTGAAGGAACAAAAACACTTTCTGTGACTTAGTCTAATTATTTCACTAAAATATTCTCTTTTATTTAAAGATATGTCCGTAACATTTTCTCGATTATTAAGTATTAGAACGCCGTTTTGGTGTGAGCCCTTCGTATACTGGATGAGATACTATGATTTGCTGTATTTTTCTTTCTGATGATGTTTTTTCTAAGATTTAGCAAATGAAAAACAAGCCAAAGGTAAAGATCTGGAAAATTTTTTGGTGTGACAAAACATAACTTTCTGTTATCCCAAAAACCACCTTACTCTTCATCAACCTGTGACGCTGTAATAAAAATTTAATGTAGTGGAATTTTATTTATGTTTCATTATTCTCATAAACCTTTCATTTTTTGCAAAAAAATTGCTTTTAACTTTCTCTAAAATTGAAAATCCTCTCTAAATAAAATTTGAACAACAACCTCTGATGTTTAAAAAAATATCATAGTAAAACCATACGAACTACCCCCAAAAGGATTTTTATCAATTTTGCTATGTGTTAAAGTAAATAACATAATTATCGTATTTATGATAAAAACAAACAATATGATAGTTATTTACTGTTGATGTAGCGTGTGCTGCGGTGATCGATTTGTGGGGCTACCACAGTACCCCACAACAATAAAGCAATAGGACAATGAGGCAGTAGTGCACTCGGATAGTAGCGAGTGCAGTGAACGTCACAATGCAATAATAAATCAAATTCAAATAGAATAAACATATTCAATCATCAATGATCAATTCAAATATCAATCAAGTGAATAACTTGTCAATCAATCAATTATTAATCAATCGATGATTTGGAATATTGGATGCAATCAAATAAAACAATTGAATAAGCGTAAGAATATGTTACATCGTCAACTGCGTTGAGACGGGAATACGCCACTTCAAGGGCAGTGGGCTACATATCTACGAGTAATGATCAATATCATAAGGCCGATAATCTACGAGACCATGGTGCCGGTGCCTCTGTAACGTTGAATATTGACCGAGTTGAAAAGATCCCGAGGGCTATTTTTGGAACGTTGAATATTGAACCAGACACGCTTTTTTTCAAACGAAAATAGTTAAATTTATACCCGGGGTGATTTTTCAACAGCTTGATGATTTTCTTACACCTGATAACATCAACAAGTTGAAAATTGACCTGTGAATATTGACCACCTTAAAGTTTGAACATTTTTAGCTGGGAAGTATGTTACGGGATTTATGGTGTTCACTTTATTTATATTTCAGTTTGATTTTTTTCCCTTTCAAAAATAAAAACAAACATACAAGTATAGCACCATTGTATACACGTACATTTTGATCAGTGCACGATTTCAGTTATCTGTGACGATTGACGAACTTTATTTTTACAACGATGCTTTTCCAAAATCATGGCATTCATAAATAACTACAAAACAACGAATATGGCATAAAACAAAGTCTTAAAAATTGTACTGTCTAAAGTGTGCCATATATAATTATCTGATCAGGTAAGTCCCATAATACAATTCAGTATAAAAATAACAAAATTTATAGCCTAAAATTAAATAAAACACATCAACCAAAATGATTCAATAATAGGTTATATTATAAAAAGCAATATAACAACATAGCGTGTAATTAATGCTGACTTTAAAATAAATTGTTGAAATGCCTGTAACAATTAACTTATTACTCAGTAGCCTTGTCTCGGCTTGAAAATTAAGGAGGGTAACTCAAGCCATAACCTTGAGAATGAGATTATTGTTATTCTAAAACATTCTTATTCTCTATAGAATGTGATTGTTATTTGATTACTTGTTATTTCTATTCCATAATTTGTAATTTGTTTTCGATAAATTGCTATTCCAATTTACAGGAAATGTAGCAATATAAATTCATATATTCATAAAATTTACATATTTTTTTTCTCGAAAACACACATTTGTTATTTCAATATCATTAATATTTAAAACAATCAGTTGTAGTCGCTAATTTTGTCAATTACTTATCGATAATTTTATCTTTTTTATTCGATAATCATTTCCATTTTATATGCAATAAAGTTGTTGTTCGAAAACGTGCTAGCATCCATTCAAAAAAAATACGATTCTTATTCGATAAACTTCTCATCTTATTACATAATTTTTTTTTTTAATTAGAAATTCCACAATGCTATATAGTACAAACATACAAGTGAACAGGCCGAATATTTAGTTGCAGCATTCATTTTTAGAGAGAGAGAGAGAGAGAGAGAGAGAGAGAGAGAGAGGAGAGAGAGAGGAAAGAGAGAGGAGTATTAAAATTTTACCTCTTGATTAATGCGATATTTCTTTTCGATGACAATGTCTTTTAAAAACAAGTATAAAATTCTTTTACAAACTGGAGCATTGCCAAATTAAATGAAATATTGTTTCTTGTGCTTAAACATAAGACGTGGTTGTGAATATATAATGATTAATTACTGTATTGAAACCATTGTAATTTACTATTTTGGGTTGTTAAAAAAGGCAACAATAAATTTCTTTCCATTGTATATCTCAAGGTGAAACTTTTGCAGTTTTCCCATACCAACAGTTTTATTACTAATTTATTGAGAATATATCATACGTAGGCTTTGGATCCTTTTTGCATAATACAAAGACTTTGATATTACAGTGGAATATCTGGTTATAGAATAAATCATTTTACAAAAGTTATCTTCTTTTAAATCTCCGAGTCTGGCTTGCTGTATGCCTGTATAAGTTAAATGATTAATTTCAAATCATAATTGTGTTGAATATTGTCAAGTGATAGGAAGTTACTTCTATTACAATCTAAAAGATCATATATATATTTTCTCCTTGTGAGAGCTTGTAAAATATTGCTTGATTAATTTTAAAATATTTATATGCAGTAAAGGTTAACAGCGGCTGTTCTTCCAATTTCTTATACTTCTCTTGAATTTCTTGGAAGGCTTTCAAACATCTCTCAGAAATTTATTTGTACATTCTGGTGTAAATATAAAATCTATAATATATTAAAAAGTTTATCAATCTCAACACTATGTTTGGATAATTTTCCACTTAGTATTGTTATATATTATTTCTATGGTGTCATTTTGATGTTCTATGTAGGAACGATATTAACCATTTTAATCCTTGTTGTAGTACTTTTGTGTACAACTTTCTTATTTATCTAGTGATTTCCATAGAAAAAGTTAAAGATCAGTTTGTTAGATCTTTTGTGACGACTAGGTGGGTTTGGGTAAAGTAATAAAATGAATCAAACAAGCTGTGATAAGTAATCGTTTGATCAATATCATCTTCCAATAGGAGTTAGTTTCTCTTTTTTCATTGCTTGTATGATGGTCTTCATAACTAGTTTCTTGTCATAGTTTAGTTTTGTAATTTTCTAGTAAAGTCATAATAAATACCTAAAAGTTTGATTTTATATGCATTGAAATTTGGGATTCAGGACAGAGTCTATAGAAATATTTCTTACTGCAATCCACACAATTTGGGTTTTAACTGATTGATTTTCAGACCTAGACATTTATAAAATTCTTCTCTGATGTTAGCATTGTGAGCCTTTAATTTTCAGAGCCAATAAAAAATTATTATGTAGTGTGCAGTATTGTAACATATGTTCTGTATGATTAATCTAATTCCTTTGATATTTTCCATTATTTTTATTTAAATGACAGTCTGGCACGAGATCCAGAAATATAAAGAGAAATTCATTCCCTCTTGTGTACAGCTTATAATTTTTAGTAGCTTGAAGAAGTTAGATGAAATTCCTGCTGGACACACAAGAAACTATTATTTTAGAAAATTTTTATAGTTCAAAGCTTCAATTGCAAAGTAGTTTCTTGAATAAATGCCGGTGAGCGCGGGAGTGGAAGGCTTTCTAAAATCTGGTGACAATCTTCCAGGGACTATCATCCAATTGTGTGTATATGCAGTCAGATGGTATCAGAGACGTGTATTCTCTGATGTATATTCCAGTCTCAAGACCTCCTTGATCTGGAAGCGAGCTTGTTTTTCGTAAAAACTTGTTTAATCTGTTTATACATCCTGATCCAATTTTATAAAATAATGTTAGTGCATGATATGTATCTGTTAGATGAATTTTACTTTTTCCTTCTTTTGGTATGAGGAGGCAGGTAAAATAATATTTGTTTGTTTTGTGAGAAAGAAATTCGCTGATTTCATAACCATAATTCAAAGCATACGAAATAAACCAAATTTCTCAAATATTTAAAAATTTCTGCTGTGAAGCCATCACTCCTGGACTTTTGTATAGAGCATTTGTCTTAAATCTAATAAGGCTTCAGTATATGAAATGACACTCCAACTGCAAACGTTCGTCAGATACAATTAGGACGTACATTCTTCAAGGGATTCTGTAAAGTTCAATCAACATTCTCATATTTTGAACTGAATATAATGATTTGTAAAACTGACTTTCTTCTAGAATTTTGAGATTGTTTTGTATTTGCTTTTTCCTCATTATTTTAGTTTAATAATTTTTGGTATTATATTTATTTGTAAAATCTATATTTTCAAGATTTAAGAAAATAACGTGTTGTTTTTCCCCTTTCACTAGTACCATTTTGCCCTTGAGCCTTATCATCCCCCATAGCTTGTGTGCCTTATTGATTCTCGACTTTCTTCTCAGCAATATTAATTTCTGCTGATAATTTTTTTAGGTTGGTGATTTCCTGATTGGTCTTCTCATTTTTTACCCTTTCCTTTTTGATATAACTTGCATATGAAATTGTTTTTGCCCTTATCTCATTAAGATGTGTCTAAAAATAATTGATAATTATAGTGAATTGTATTTCAGATTGGATATTTACCTAATGTACTTCATTGTAAACGAGCAATGATATTGTGTTTTAACATAATAGATAACATAATTTTGTAGACAAATTATGCTTGGGTCTTCATAATTTTATCTCTATGATTGTAGTGGATGTTTTTTTAATTCTTTCAATAATTGAGATTTGCATTCTGTGAAATGATGACAATTAAACTACAATTGGTTGTAAACTCAATTAAATAGGAATGTAATGTTTAACATTATTATGGAATATATAAATAAATTTTGCATTGATTGACAAACAAAATTTGAAAATATGGGAATACGCAGTTATAATTAAGGCTCTGGAGAAGGCTCAAAATGTCTTAAAAATATACTTTTTTATTCTGAGCTGATTTGAATATGTGATCCTTGTTTGAAATTGCCATCAACTTGAGATAACAGTTTAATGGGTGTTATAAAAAGCATTTTCTGTGATGTCGGATGACTGTGTTGATGGCGTGACGGCATTTGATCTTCTTAAATGTTCACAAAAATCACCTCGGCACAAGTACAAAGCAAAATATTAATCAAAGTTTGTTACATAGATCAATTAATCGTTATCCCTCAGTACATAAAAATTATCAGCCCCATTTTTACATATCTTAAGACAATATTTTACGAAAAGTTAAAATTACCAACATTGAGAAGAGGGATATTTTAGCGGCTTTTGATGATTTACACGAAAACGGATAAACACATGATCCCCGGCAAAATTTGGGTTGAAGAACATACTTCTCTTAATTACCATACAAGATCTTCAATTATCCTTGTATTTCACTTGTGCCCAGTCCAAATATAAACACAATTTAGATAATTCTACCCTCTGCTACGGAAGTGTGAGGAGCGTATTCAACATTAATATATTGTATTGCTTGATATATGCCATATGGACGAGCGAAAAGGAATGAGACATTTGATATCAAATCTAACATTATAACACACACACAAGCTTGAAAAGGCAAAAAACCTTTTACTCTAAATTAAAACACAAATTCCCATAATAAATCTACATGCATATAATAGTATGACACTTTTCCCGTCATGTCGAGCTGCAACACTATATTAATATTAAATAAATGTGTTTCGTTTTATACATTGATGGAGTAATTATAGAGGATTTAGTTATTCAGTTATTAAGTTAATTATTTGATCATGTCTCGTATCAATTTTTGACAAGGATATCCAATATGTTTCAATATAAAGTACATGTAGATCCTAATTCAAGACTTTAAAGCATTGTTACGCGTCTCATCAATTTCGGAACATTAAAAAATATTAATACAAGTTGTAGTAATTTTTTTTCCAGAAACATCAAGTCACACTCTGTATTATCTTTAATTGATAAATCAATACTATTTGATGTCACTCAGTTTAATGAAATTTTCTAAAAGGACTCCTGCAATATAGCATATGATCACAAGAAAAAAAAACATGAAGTCAATATGCATTTCAGATTCAATAAATAGTAACTCAAGTCTTTATGCTGTTATACTTAATCATATGATCAAGTTTGAGCCAATCAGAGAGCTTAGAATAAAAGGTGATATCACCTTTTCCTGCTAAATACTAGTAGGTGCTATCACCTATTTGAATAACTGCTATCACCTATTCGAATAGGTGATATTACCTGTTTGAGTTTCTTACAACAATCAATACTGAATGTTCCCTATTATATATAGATTACCACTGGAATCAAGAAAATTCGGACTACCCAGTTTTCATGCGTTTTCTACGATTTTCTTGTTATAAACTTGATATGTAAGTGAAATAAATTAATTTGTAAGCAAAAAAAAAAAATACAGCTGTTCGACGGGAAAAGGTGATTTCACCCAATCGAAAAGGCGATATCACCAATTCGAATAAGTGATATCACCTTTTCAAATAATGGTGATCATCAAAAGTCAAATTAATACATATTCTGATATCATCTATTGGAATCAGGTGATATCAGTTTCAAATGTGTCTATTACTTTTTCCATGGAAATACCAGCATACTTATCTTTAGGGATACCTCAAAAGACACTGAGAAATATCATTTCCCATGGCATATCTGACATTGTAAAACCCTTTCATAAATTTCATGTGTTTTGGGGATGCTGTATGGGTCATTTAAAAGTCCTGTTTACTTTCTTTTCTTCAAAATTTTATTTTTTTCTAAGAGTATATCCAACTGCAGTTTTCAACGGAAAAATACCATGTCTAAATTCAACACCTTTGCAAAACATCTGTTCAAATTTCCTTTATGCTTTTTGAAAAATGACTATTGCTAGTCCTTCATTTGGATGCATGTTCATGTTTTAATGGACCTCTTTAAATACATGAAAACTAATAAAACATGTTTGCAGCCATTGCTTCTCTTAATCCTAATTAAATGACACCCTTTTCTTTGAATCTCATTTTTTATCATTAATCATATTTTACGATTACACAAGTTTTACCAATGAAGTCAAGGACTTGTCCGTATAAAGCATCTTCTATTTTCTCTAACATTGTTGATACTTACCGGCACAATATTTTTCATTGCAATTGGTTACTTGTATAAATGGCCTAAAAGTTACTTTTAACAATTTTTTTAATATTGCATTTTCAATTACATGTGGCTTCAAACACCTCTTACAAAATTTCCCTTGCTTTTTTCTTCTGAAATTTGAATCCATCTGAAAAGTAAAAAAGATTATTTTTTTGCACTTATAAAAAATTTTTAATATGAGGTTTGCGGCGATTTATGTAAAAAGCGCGGTTTTCAAATAGGCACTTATTTTCATCTTCTTGGAGGAGATCATTTTTAAACAGTTTTCACCTCTTAGTGACCATGGCACCTAAAAATGAATTTTTTGAAGACATTTAAAATTTGTACCCTGTGTTTAATCAAATCAAATACCTCAACATTTATTATGATATACTGAGTATTGCATTACTTATTGAACGAGCCTCGTATCACCTTTTCGAACTGGTGATATCACAAATCAAATCAAATAGGTGATATCATCTATTGGAACAGGTGATATCACTTAATATTCAAATAGGGGATATTACTTTTTGCAGTAAATACCAAAACGGGGCCTCATACCTATGAATTAAATCACAGTAGTGAAAACCCAATCATAAATATGTGTTTTTATGCTGTTGAATTTTGAACCGGTTTCATGATCAAAATTCCACGACCCGGCTCAGTTTTCCGGATTAGGGTCTAAGTGGTCTCAGTATTCAACGTTGAAAAATGACCCCCGGGTCAATTTTCAACTCGGTTCCAGATTCAACGTTACACCGGCTTTTAACTTTCCTTCATGCCGAAGAATGAATCTGAAGCACTGAAGTATTTTAAGCTCACCTCAACGAAGATGGGGGAGCTTATTTGATATCTTCGGCGTAGATGTCCCAGGTTAAAGTTTGGTGCAGTTATCTTTTTAAGTTCTTCTTTGCTCTACATTAGTCAGAGATGCATGGAAGATGCTTCTAGTGTATTTCATTGTACCATTCAGTGTTTCAGATGCTACAATTTCAGCAAATGAATGACCAGATTAACATTTTTGGAGCAGGTTGAAGTTTTTGGTCCAGGTTCAAGTGTTTGATACAAATCTAATTTCCTAGTAACTATGAGCCAGATATTGACCAAACTTGCATGGATGATACATCTAAGGATGCATATTACCATGTTTGCTTGGGATGCTAGATGAAACATATGGAGATAACGAACAGTATTTAAGATCAAAAGTCCATAAACCAATACAAAATAGGAAACGAGCAAACACAGACCTCCAAACTTCGGAGGTGCGATCAGTTGCCATGGAGGAGTGAGCATCCCCTGCCGACGGTCACACCCGCCGTGTGCTCCTTGTCATGATCAGGAAATAAACTGAATAATGTCCACAAACTGCTTTAAAAGGATCCCATTATAAATGATAATACGTGATTGGAATGCGTCTCTTCCAATTTCTTGTATAGCATTGATGGCAGCAATTGGCTGCAATAAAATAGCCCTTATTTTTTTCTGTTTATTCCAATGCTTGCCTTGTTCAGTTTCACCATAACATTTACCCCCGAGTCAGAAATAAATTTAAAAAAAAGCGAACACACACCAGGAATGCAAGGTTTGATATGTAATAAAGCAAAAGCTGTCAGAAATGATCATATATCTGATGAAGAGAAATTTATTATTAAAGTTGTATTAGGACACCCCTGACCTAAATTATTTTAGAGGATAATTAAATAAAAGAATCGTAAGTATTTTCATGAATATTCTTGAGAGCATAAGTATGAAGTGCTGTAAAAAATGATACTCACCAATTATCAAAGAGACGCATCAAAGCTAAAAAAAATTATGTTTCCATTTCCCATGGTTTTGCACTTTTGTGCATACTAGCTAAAGAAGTTTTATATTCCACACTTTGTACTAAACTCAGTTCACCGCATACATAAAAAATAATTTCTTTCCTTTTTTGTATGTTTTGTTTTAATGATTTTGTCTTCTTCAATTGAATACTTAGAACTTTGTTTGCAGGAAAAGTCACTGTGTAAACTTAATTTAAGAGACAGTACATCTTAAATCCGAAATATATTTGATCATTAACGCCACAACAATTATTATTTATTTTCTCTCGAGTATATTTTCCTCCATCACTATTAAATCTGATTCTAGCCTACAATGTATGTATAACATTGCATTTCGTGAAAGTTAAGGAAGGAAATTTTAAGTTTATTTATCATACTTTATTAAATCTAAAATAATAGATCTTGATGTAGTTATGCGACGTATTCTTTAAAAAAATTCAATTAATGTTCCTCGTAAATATCTATAGACATACCGGATGTGTACATACTGACCTAGAATGTAAATGCAACAGTAACATAAAGTATGAATGCGCGAGGTTATTTGACATGACTTTTGAAAAATTATGACCATGATCTGGGCTTAGTTTATTGTGACCTACATAATATCACTGCTTTGTATTCTTTGTGTATAGAATACAAAAGGAGGTCTAGAATCAGCTTAAAGTTTATGTGAAGAATCTATATAGCGCACTACAACATACATCTTGAAAGTCTAATGTTTAAATAATGTATATGATTCCAATCTTAAACCAATCTGAACTAAAACTGGGTTGAAAGATGTAAAATTCATCTCATATAACGATTTGCAATAAAGCTGAAAAAAAGATACATTGAAAGTGAGATTTTTTTAAAATATACAATTAAAACAAAACATGAGTTCTGATTTTTTTTCTTAGTGGCAATAAAATTGAGTATGAATCAAAATATCATTTAATAAGAAATATTAATGCATTAAATGAAATATATGGAGATATAGGCCACCCTAGTATTCAAGCTCAAAAGTCAATATGACAATACAAAATAGGAGCAGAATAAACATGGACCTGCAAAACAGAGGTGGGAGCAGGCGCTATGTAGGAGTGAGCATCTCATGCCGACCGGTCACACCCGCCATGTGATTCTTATCATGATCGGGAAATAACGGAAAAATCCGTTGTCAATTCAGTGTGTAAATAATGGACTAACAATTGGTATCAGAAACGTCAGTCAGCATTTGGCTCAATGATAAATTGTATTTGCTGACAAGGTCATTGTATCGACGCTAGAACTTACGAAATGATGAAAGGACTTTGAATAGAACAATTTATCTTCACTTTAAACATATTTTTTTTGCATAATACAATAAGGATTGGACAACAGGCAAGGCCTTTGTACACCCTCTCCCTGTACAATTTATCTTTAAACTGCAAAGTAATTTTTGACCAAAATAAAGGTTAAAGCAAGGTATTCGATATATGAGTTCTCAATCATGCAAGCTAAAAAAAATCCTTAAATAAGTCTGGGATAAAATGTTTACAGTTCCATTTTGTGGGGGAAAATCAAAATGATTATTGGTACCCATGGGAATTCCAATAGATTGTTGGAAGACCTGGTCTCCAAAACCCACATGAATATTGTCAATAAGAAACTCAAGTATGGCATGTCAAACGTTGCAATATTTGATAATCTTGTGATGTATATTCAAAATCTTGTGATGTATGTTCGAAATCTTGTGATGTATATTCAAAATCTTGTGATGTATATTCAAAATCTTGTGATGTATATTCAATATCTTGTGATGTATATTCTAAAACTTGTGATGTATATTCTATAATCTTGTGATGTATGTTCGAAATCTTGTGATGTATATTCTATAATCTTGTGATGTATATTCAATATCTTGTGATGTATGTTCGAAATCTTGTGATGTATATTCTATAATCTTGTGATGTATGTTCGAAATCTTGTGATGTATATTCGAAATCTTGTGATGTATATTCAATATCTTGTGATGTATGTTCAAAATCTTGTGATGTTTATTCAATATCTTGTGATGTATATTCGAAATCTTGTGATGTATGTTCGAAATCTTGTGATGTATATTCGAAATCTTGTGATGTATATTCTATAATCTTGTGATGTATATTCAATATCTTGTGATGTATGTTCGATAATCTTGTGATGTATATTCGAAATCTTGTGATGTGTGTTCTACAATTCAGTGATGCGTGCAATAAAATTGCATGACGCAACAGAAAAGTAAGGACAATTTTCATTGGTTAGAAATAACGAAAGTAGCCGGAGCGGTCGTAATGCACACATTGACACAACTTCGCAAGCATGAAATTGGCGAATTCAACCTAAAGTCAAAATTATAGGTAATAGAAAAATTGTTTTGGTATCAAGAAGCACTAAGTCAGTCATAACGTGAAAAGTGGGAATCAAGAACATTTTTAAATTTGATTTGTTTGAAGGTACATCAAAAACAATTTAGTGGCTTATTGCTTGACTAAAGGATGTTTTATCCTATTTTTACGTCCTCATATTGTAGTGATGTTGATTAATCGGTATGATTTATTCTATATTGGTGCTAGTTAGAATAATCTAACTGTGTCTCGGGACAAACTCTCACCACGCAGGGTTCGAAATTGCATGGCCCATTGCAGCTGCATTGACCGTAGCACTAGTCCAGGGACGACTTTGCAATAAATAAATAAATAACACGACAAATTTTTAGGAGAAGGTGAATGTCAGGAAAAGATTAATTGCTATGCATCATTGAATATTGTCATTCACAAATTTGTCCAATTATTTTTATAGTAAATGTATTGAGCCGGGGTCATTTACAGGATAATGAACAAGGACTGTGGTGACAGTTTAAAATCACGTTCAGACGTTTAGAAAATATGTAATACACACAAAAATATCTCAATGGCATGTATAATATTAAATAGTTTTAAAAATAAAATAAAATATAGCTAGAAATTAACAGCGAAAAATATTTATCACGTATCGTTTCGGGGTAATCCGGTTTTATATACAAACAGAAGTAAATAAACACCGATGCAGCAAGATTAAGGTCAAACGTCTCTGCACTGATGTGTCCTCAGCAGGGAGATTTGCATCAAGTCATTAATGATGTTCCCTGCATTTGTGTTAGCCTGATAGTACAACCTTTATTTATAGAATCAATCTAATTCAAATTAGATGTTAGATCCGCTTGCATACTCGCTACACTAACATCTAACAACATCCCGTTGAGGGTCACGTCAGAGGTCAAATTCTATCAATTAATCAAATCGCAGCTGGCAAAATCATCATATATTGTTGAAGCGAATAAATCTTGAGGCGTTCCGAATTTAACCTCTTACGTGACCCTCAATGGGATGACTTGTTAGATGTTAGTGTGTTGAGTATGCGAGCCGATCTAACATCTAATTTTAATTATATTGTTTATAGAATATGATGCAGACAGGGATACCTGGTGAAAACCTTTCGCACCCGTTGAATTACTTTGTAAAATATTAGTCAAAGGAGCCAGGAAAAAATATTAAACAATTTAATATTATGATAAAAATATTCAATTTACTATTTCTTACGGTGATTTTGTTTTCTCAACAGCGGCTGGTCACGTACCATACTTTTACTCGTAAACTCAATTTGGCGGTGAAGAAGCAGCATTTTCTGTTGCTCACCGTCGCTATAGCTGAGCATTGCTCTACGAGCAATGTGCCCGGCTAAAAATCATAATATTTGTAATGATATATCATATTCTAGACTTGACATACAATAAACAATGATAAGAATTATTGTCGCATATCTGCAGTGATTTTCTTTGATCTTTCTGTGGTGATAATTTATCCCATATCACATGTGTGATAATACTTTCCAAACATGTTTCAAAGTTTTTACACTCTTTATCATACAGTTTTAAAGAACAGTTTTATGAGCTCATAAGTATATTAAATGGTTAATTTATCAAAACCTGCATTTAAAAATTCAGAAGTCTTAAGTTAAACCAAATTGTCCAGGGTATTCTTAGTAAGGTATGTCAAAGGTCATGGTTAAGTGACTTTGTAAGGCTGGTATTTTTTCTTTAGTTTTATGGCAATCAGTGCACATGGTAAATATCATAAAATTACCCCTTAAAGGTCTTAGCAAGGAGATAGCCAATCAAAATGAACAAATGTAGTTCTATGTATGATGTATACAGAGACAATAATATTTCTTTTCTTTTTTCATTTTCAGGAACTTTACGTAGGTCTACAGTTTTAATTTTGGACTCATGCACTAGGAATATCATATCAGCAGAATTGTGCCACTGAATCAAAGGGAACTCTTTTTTTTTTAGGTACGCATGATCGATGTAACTTCCTCGATGGTGTGTTGGCTGTTTGCCCATGTGTATTTCGGGGTATAGGTATGTTTAGTCTCAATTTTCTTTCTTAAAAGCTGCATAAGGGGTATATTTTTTCTGATCTCAAATTTTGTCTAAGCATTAATCTTTTTTCTCATTCATGAATTATCTGCTGAGAGTCTAGTTAATTAATTTATTTAATTAAAGCTATATAGTAACATATAGTGAAATTATTTCCTTGTGTGAGACCTAAAGAAAATCAGGTTACTCATTTTTATGACAATTTCTTTGATTTCAGGAGTAGCCTCCCCTTTTAAAGATCCAAAATGGTGATTTTACAGTGCGGCATGCAGTCTGGTCATCAACAAAGAGTTTTGACACCTGTAATACCCATATTTCTACCATTCACCTCTGTAACCTTTGTTGAGTTCATCAGACTGGTAAGAAAAACAATATTGTTAATTGAAATAATTTTATCAAGATAAATAAAATAATTAATGAAAAAAAAAATTACATGAACAGACTCCCTCATATAAGAAAATGTCACATTTTACACATTGCAATTATACATCATTTACATATCCACATTTTCCCCATTTACACATGCAGTTGAATAGATTTAGTGCTTAATAATACATAGCAACAATTATTACATGAATCCTAAGACAATTCACAAAATACATGAATGCATTAAACTGTGAAATACAGATTTCGTACATTTAATTAAAATGCACAGCATCAGTAACCCCCCCCCCCCCCTTCACAATCTTGCAACTTTCTTTTTAATTCAAAGTCACTAGGCAACACTAAAGATTTCCACTTATTGCTTTTCAGTCCAAGACAGGAAGTTGAGGAATAAAGTTGACAGGACATCCTGAACTGTCCTCGCTACCAGCTTATGAGGGAACCAGCTGCAGTGGACAAAGTACGTTACATCATAGGATAATAGGTAAGTCTCCAGAGTAGTGTTTGTAGCAATTCTCGTACTTGGTCCTGCATCGAAGATTCAGGACTATTGATATTTATCTCTGCATGGTTTGGTTCTTCCCAGAAACATGTTACTGGTGGTGGTCCCTATATTCTTCTGGCTTTTGTGATGAGGAATGTTTCATTTCTAGCTCTTTTCTGATCACATTTTGTCTATCTAGCTGTTTGTCTGTCTGTCTGTCCATCTGTCTGTCTGTAAACTTTTCATATTTTCGACTTCTTCTCTAGAACCCATGGACCAATTTCAACCAAACTTGCCACAAAGCATCCTTGGGTGAAGGGGATTCAAGTTTGTTCAAATAAAGGGCCACACCCTCATTCAAGGGGAGATAATTGGGAATTAATGAAAATTTGATGGTATGTTTTAAAAATCTTGTTCTCAAGAACCACTGTGCCAGGAAAAATGAAACTTATGGAGAAACATCCTCAGGTAGTGTAGATTTAAATTTGTTTAAATCATGACCCCCGGGGGTAGGGCGGAGCCACAATGGCTGACCAAAGTTTAACATAAAAATATATAGGAAAATTCTTTAAAAATCTTCTTCTCAAGAATGACAAAGCCATAATTGATCCTATTTATATGGAAGCATCCTCAGGTAGTGTCAATTCAAGTTTGTTCAAATCATAACCCCCGGGGTAGGGCGGGGCCACAATGGAAGATCAAAGTTTTACATAGAAATATAAAGGAAAAATCTTTAAAAATCTTCTTCTCAAGAACAGCAAAACCCTGATTGATTCTAAAGTTAAACGAGACTTACCTGGAAGGTGAAGTTTGACTGGAATTTCTTCGACCAATTGGGGGTGCAGAGGGATCAAATGAGATGATAAGCTTACCACGTGATTCATACTTTTAGAGTTATATTTGGATTTATCAATTTATACTTTACGGGTGGGTGTATACTGCAAGTATACGGGAGGGCATTTGATCCCTCTGCACCCCCAATTGGTCGAAGAAATTCCAGTCAAACTTCACCTTCCAGGTAAGTCTCGTTTAACTTTAGAATTTCTTCTCCCAATGGGGTGCCTCAGTCTCAAATGAGACTTTAGAGTTGATAAATCCAAATTTTAAAGTTTTCTATAAGTATTAATATAAAGTTAAACTTGCATCCGCTTTAAAGCCTACTTTAGCTGTGTCTCACGTATAAATAATCGTAATCCATAATGTCTATGATTTAGTTATTAAAGAAATATTTTCTTGCTTTTTAGTAGTAATCAATATAAAGCAGAAGTCAAATTTGTTTCAAATCTATTAAAATGAAATAAACACTGGCATACATGACATATATATGTGACAATCAAACTTGATCATATTTGGAAAGCATTCTTTGACTAAAATTGTCATCCACAATGATAGGTTTGTTATAATATTTTCTAAAAACACAGTCACTTTTCCATCCAACAGTCTTCAAGATGGTAGACATTGGAAGTTTGCGCGCAAGCGCTGCGCTGCTGGACGCCGCCCTAGTACTATGGGGTTTGAATATGTTAATGTCAATTCCAGCCGCACACATAACGGATTTCATCCATCTGCCAACAGTGTCCCTGGACACCCCGCGATGGGGTTTCTGCGTTGTAATGAATAAGTTTGTAACATCATTTCTCAGGTTACTCGTTCTTAGAAGATAGTGTTTCATAACACGAACAACACATAAACTTTCATCATGAGGATAGCTTGAAAAATTTAGTTCGCCCATATGTGACTTAGGATTTGATGTTTTCAACAGATCACCTATAACAATTTTCAATAATTTGTCTTCGACATGTACATTTCTTATATCTATTAAATGCAACGTTTGACCCCTTTGTCCTGACAATAACGCAAGTAACATTAATAACTTGTGAGATACATGTAACAAGGTCAAATCCATTAAAGGTTCTATAGATTTCAAATAATCCAACACAATATCTACATTCCATGTAACACTATATTTAGGTAAAGCAGGTTTCATTATAAAAACACCTCTCAAAAATCTACAAACTAAATGATGTGAGCCAATATTTACAGAGTTTGTTAATTGTAAAAACGAAGATAATGCACTTCTGGCGGTATTCAATCCGCTGTAACCTAAACCTGCATTATACAATTTTGCCAAAAACGCCAAAACATTATTTACATTTGCGTCAAAAATATCAATTTTTCTTTGCTGACAAAATAACATCCATTTTTGGTGATATGTCCAATATTGTTTCTTTGTGGATTCCCTCCACGAGGAGAGGAGTACGTCGATAGTGTCCTCCGATAAGCCTCGGTTCTGGAGCGATTTCCGGACACACGAAAAACACCCAGTCTCATCTTGGGTATCAGATGTACTTTGTCTGGATTGTTCGGTAGCCTCAGAAGTTGCTGATTGTTCGGTAATAAATAGCTGTTCGCTGCTATCAGCTGTAGTAACTTGGGAAACCAGGGTTGCGTCGGCCATATCGGGGCTACAATGACTGCTTCCACACTCTCTATCAATATTTTCTGCAGTACCCTGCTGAGAATACAGAAAGGACAGAAAATATAACATTTTAATTCACTCCATGAAATTGTAAAAGCATCTATCGCTATTGCATGTCTATCAGGGGCATATGACACATATGGAGAAATTTGTCTATTGTATCGGGATGCAAATAAATCTATGTCACAATTCCCGTATAGTCTTGTAATCTCGTCAAAAATCTCTGGATCAAGCATCCATTCCATATCAGGATTAAAGTTTCGTGAAAGGTAATCAGCTTCTACATTTTCTACACCTGCTATATGACATGCCGTTACCCAAATGTTTCTTTTTATACAAAATTCCCAAAATTGTTTTGTTAATTCATTTAGGGTTTCAATTTTTCCTCCCATTTTATTAATATATGTAACAGCGACAGTGTTATCTAAATACAGTTTTACATGACAGTCTTTCAAGTATTTGCACATGCGTGTCAAAGCGAGATAAGCTGCTTTCAGTTCCAGGAAATTTATATGAGCTTCCTTATCGTGGTCATCCCATAATCCCTGAATGCACTCCCCGCTGTTTTCATTGATAGCGCCCCAGCCATTCCCCGAGCTGTCAGTTTTTATCGTAACGAGGGGGTTATCATGCATTATTTTTCGAGGATAATTATTCACATTATTAATCCACCATTGTAGGTTAATTAGGGCATCTGGCGAGAGTGAAATACGAGCTTCATAGTTTCCAACGTTTTGTTTTAGAAGTCTATCTTTCTCTATTTCTAATGACTTGTAATACAGAGGTGCGAATTGGACTCCTTGCTCACTTGCCACGAGTTTTCCTATCAGTTGCGCTAATTGCCGAATTGTTAGACTTTGCGAGGCAATGATTTTGTTACAAGTGTCTTGTATAGATTTTGCCTTATCGTCCGTTAAAGAAACTGTCATTGTTTTCGAATTGATGATAAATCCCAAAAACTCGATTTTCTGTGTAGGAATAAAGACTGACTTTTCTATATTCACTGTTAAACCGAGGTTGTCTAGCAATGTAGCAGTGGTTTTAACGTTTTTTACACATTCAGTCTTAGAATCACTGATAAGTAATGTGTCATCTATGTATGCAACATTTGAAAAACCTTGTTTCCGTAGAGTTGAAAATGCGGGTTTCATTAATTTGGTAAATATTCTGGGCGCTGACGCTAATCCCATTGCCAAACATGTATACTGATATTTTTGTCCGTTCCACAAAAATCGTAAATATTTTCTGTCATTAGCATTGATCTTACAGGAATAATACGCATCTTGTAGATCTATTGAGGCCATGAAACAATCTTTGGTCACTAAATTTATTGCGGCTTTTAAAGTCTCCATTTTGAAATGATGATATTCTACACAATTATTCAGATTTTTAAGATTGAGAATTACTCGATATTTCCCATTTTTCTTTGGTCTAATAAAGATATTTGATAAGAACTCATTTTCCTCCGAATCTATCACTTCTTCGATAATTTTCTTATGCAATAATTGTTTGATTTCTTGATCTACCAAAATCATTTCTTCATTGTTAAATTGAATTGGTTTTGGTGAACACATTTGATAGGGAAATTCATCAAATTCTATGGAATACCCTCGAACAGTTGAAAGTACTGTTGCATCAGAAGTTATTTCTGCCCAAGCTTCAATACAGTGGGATATTTTCCCTGCTTGGAAATTATCATTTGTGTTCATGAAATTCATATCAAGTTTACTCACTTCTTTTGTAGTTTTTATTTCCGCTGTTTGTATTGAGTGCTCGGGGCCTTCTTCCGGAAATGAGGAGTGGATCTGTGGCCTAAAAAATGGGACTGTTTTCCCGATCCTCCGTACTGAGTGTAATTTGACTTGTATCCATGGCCAAAAGGTTTCCTGTTATAAGGTTTTCTATCCTTAGGAAACGTTCCGGATATCTTCGATCCTACTTTATTGCCTTTAACAATATCTTCAACAACTTTCCCGAGGTCGTCTCCAAACAAGTTGTCAGTCACCGGATGATCATTGGAGCACAAAGCCTTAAACTCCTCGTTTTTGTCCGGCTGAACGATCAGCTCTCTGCGCCGATATGAAAGGTCGCAATATACAAAAGTCATTAATTTGAGGCTGTCCATCGCTAGTTTCGTAACCTCGCCAATCGGAGCTGTTTCGCCCCCCTTCTTTTTTGACTTAAGAAGTATATCCAGCTGTTGGAGTTGTGGCACAATAGCTTTGCATACCAGTGCTTGGGTTTTTTGAAGTCGGACATCCTGTGTTCTGACTTTCCTGTTAAGATGTGCCCAGATTTCGCTGTTCACTTTTGGTGTTATCAGATTTGCGACATTTTTCGGTCTGCTATACTTTTCACCGATCTCCTTAATTTTGTCATTGTTTAATTTTGTCCGCATGCCTTCATTTGCGACTTTCGCCAATTTCTCATAAATTGGTTCGCTGCATTTGTCATCAGAACCAAAACATTCTGCTAGCTCTTCTAAGAGATCGTCTGGATCGCTTTCTTTTTCTTCTGTCACTTCAGACAGGAGTTCCTCAAATTCGTCTTTGGTATTGTCTGCCTCCGACTCGGACTTGCTACAGTCAGGTGCCTGCTTTTTACTTGTTCATGCAGACTGGGGATTATCCAGCGCCTTGCGCTTCTCCCCCTTATTTGTTTGTTCGCCATTCATGCGTTCTTGCATCTTTTGTACAGTTTGTGTAAGACACAACATTGATTTTTGATTTTCTAATAATTGTTTTTGCATTGTGGCAACTAGTGATTCCACAGCTGTCTCAGGTGCGTCACCTTTGAGATCTTTAGCATTACGATCATTGCCATTGACGGCCATTGTTTCTGAGTCTGTGCTCATGTCTTTGGGCGCGTCGCCACTAGACAATTTATATATATAATGTTCAATTAAGAAAGTTCCAAAGATAGTTAATCCTTGTAATCACGAAAAGAATCCAATTAAAAGTTCACACATATTATCTAAACAAAACTATAACACTAAACTAGAACACAAATAAAACTAAAAAATCCAAGAGCGTAAAAATTTTGCTGCCGTACGAATCACGTTTGCTTTATCTATGAATCACGTGGTAAGCTTATCATCTCATTTGAGACTGAGGCACCCCATTGGGAGAAGAAATCATATTTATATGGAAGCATCCTTAGGTAGTGTAGATTCAAGTTTGTTCAAATCATGTTCCCCGGGGGTAGGACGGGGCCACAAAGGATGATCAAATTTTATATAGAAATATATAGGAAAATTCTTTAAAAATAACCTTCTCAAGAAAAGCAAAGCCATGATTGGTCAAGGGACTACTTTTGGATTTAAACTTTTCAATAAAAAACCAATTTTTACTTTTTCCTAGCCACAGTGCTCAGGTGAGTGATGTGGCCCATGGGCCTCTTGTTTTTTTTTTTTTTTTTTTTAAAAATGATCAATCATTAAATATAAATAAATCAGTTGTTAAAAAATTTGCTTCATATTTGAAGTGCTTTAAACCGACCCTTTGATGAAAGTGACCAGTGTTTTTTGCACCTTGGAAGGTTTATTGGTAAAATATAAGAAGGAAGTTATGATTTTGGTGTCACTATTGTTGTTATTTAAGTTTGATTTGATTTTTATATTACGAGTATTATGAAACTGTTATTTTGTTACTGAACGATGGTTAATTTTAATTGTGAACAAATGTACAAAGATGAGGAGTATAATATAGTTGGCTATGTATATTGCCCAATTTTTGAACATATTATGTAATAAATATTAATAACAACCTTTGAATAATTGGAAAGACAATATTATAAATATGATAGCATTTTTGTACATGAGCATACATTTCTGAAAGGAAGAATAAATTATTCAATTGCATTAAAAAAAATATTTTGTTTCATATTCTTGCGAATTATCAGATCAATCTTCCATTATTTAAATACTCTGTCATTATGAAACCTTGTTAATAATTAAGTAAATATTAATTGTACATTTGCACCAATTTTTACACGGCATTTTCACACTAAGAATGCCACGTGCAAAATTATATACAGGAACAATTCTGAACAAATATATGCAAGTGAGTTGTAAATTTGATATGTAATGCATACATTACAAAAATCCATGACAGTGTTCACTAAAATGAAATGTATGGACTCTTATATAAATACTTGGTATATGTGATATGGATATTATGGATGATATTTTTGAGAATGACACAAGTAATGAAATTTTTCAGCATTGAATTGGATTCTTGAACCAGAGCCATGTGAACCTGGTCCACCTGTACCTCTCATTGAAGACCTGTTAACATCACCAGAGTATGTTCATTCTGATACCCCTATGGTATGGTTACAGCATGCATTATCCCTGAATCCATTAAAAGAGCTGCATTGGCAACGAAACAACCCAATGTGGTCGATTGTAAGGAAATATAGCATATCAGCTTCCAACTTTGGTGCAGTTCTCAGTTCTAAGCAAAGGCGGTAAGACGTGTTATTAAATTTTTGTGAAAAAGACTTTTAAAATTACAGTCAAACTTTGTTATCTCAAACCCATTATCTCATATTTCATGGATATGTCACAGTAATTTTGAAGTCCAAACCATTTATAAAAGACTGGGACATTTTACTCTTGATAACTCTTTATGTATTATTCTTGAATCCACGGATATTCCCAACATTTTTCTTGGTCTCATTGAGTTTGAGATAATGAGGTTCGACTGTAATGACTAGATATTTGTACATAAAGATGCAGGAAATATAAGATTAATAACCAAAAATCATATTTTCTTCTCCAGATTGACATTGTCACTGAAGAAACAGCTGATGTCGGCTTACAATCTGGAGTCCATCAAGGCTGTTGCATGGGGTATCACTCATGAAGATGATGCTTTGAGAAAGTATGAAAAGGAATTTGATGCAGCTGTAGAGCAGTCAGGTATACAGCACAAAATAACATTCATTCAACCTCTGTCATGTTAACATTCAATGTGTCAAAACAAATAGCAGGACTTATCCTGGTGACAAACAGAAATCAATTACTGAAGTCTAATTGTAAAAAAAACTAGAAGTATGTCCATAGGACATGAATGCCCCGCCGAGGATATATTAGTAAAGCAACATGAAATTTGTACATGTATAAAATTTGATCAGTTTGGTTCAGGCAGGGCTTATAGTTAGTTGGGAATAAAAATGTAGGTCCAGCATCCAAAGCAAGTCTGGTAGTGTCCATCCCTAGATGCATCATCCACGCAAGTTTGGTTCAGGTAGGGTTTATAGTTACTTGGGAATGAAAATATAGGTCAGATCCAGCATCCGAAGCAAGTCTGGTAGTGTCCATCCCTAGCTGCATCATCCATGCAAGTTTGGTTTAGGTAGGGCTTATAGTTACTTGGGAATGAAAATGTAAGTCAGATCCAGCATCCGAAGCAAATCTGGTAGTGTCCATCCCTAGATGCATCATCCATGCAAGTTTGGTCTAAGTAGGGCTGATAGTTCCTTAGGAATAAATCTGCTCCAAAAACTTCAACCTGGTCACTCATCTGGCAAATGTAGGTCAGATCCAGCATCCGAAGCAAGTCTGGTAGTGTCCATCCTTAGATGCATCATCCAAGCAAGTTTGGTCTAAGTAGGGCTTATAGTTCCTTAAGAATGGACCTGCTCCAAAAACTTTAATTTGGTCACTCATCTGGAAAATGTAGGTCAGATCCAGCATCCGAAGCATGTCCGGTAGTGTTCATCTCTAGATGCATCATCTATGCAAGTTTGTATCAACATGTAAAGTTTGATAACACCATCTTGAATGGTATGTTTAAAACAGCTAAACACTATTTAAGAAAAGTCAGGTCAAGGTCAAAAAATGTTAATGCAGTTGCATAGCTCTCATCAATATCTATCAGCATATGAAGTTTGATGAAAATATCTTGGATAGTTTCTTTGAAACTTAGCTTTGAACAGAGCTAAACACAAAGTGGGACGGAAGGACAGAAGGACGGAAGACGGACATGACAAACACTATATGCCCCGGCCATATTCATGGCGGGGCATAAATATTCAGTTACCAACATATTCCAGAAAATTTGCTTTTTGAAGTGGAAGGATTATAAAAGCTCTACTTAGACTTTGTTTGCATTACAAAATCAATTGTATTATGGTTTGTTTGCATTCAGTAGTATTATAATTTTTTCTGAAAAGGATATGGTTGCATGAATCCAGAGTGTTGGGAGCTTCACCTGATGGCTTAGTTGTTCGACCACCAACATGCAGTGTATTTTATCAAACCCCAGAAGCCAAAGACGCCATTCCTGATATTGTAGAGGTGAAGTGTCCATATACAGCATTGTCTTCAACATTAGCAGATGGGGCACAAAATTTGAAGGATTTTTCATAGGTAAATAACATTAAAAATCTGTATTGTCCAGTACTTTGAAATTAAAAATCTTGGTGAGTAAATGATTTCAAAACATGTATTAATTTACAAGTGCAGCTGTTCAATATGGTATGAAGATATTGAAAAAGGAGGGGATATGTACTGGTATAACACAACTTAAGTGTTTTTTGATTTTTTTTTAGATCTTAAACAAGATACCCTGTGCCTGAAAACCAGTCACCCATACTATCATCAAATTCAAGGCCAGCTACACATATGTAACAAAACATTCTGCGACTTAATTGTGTGGACAAGAGTAGACTGCATTGTGATTAGAATAGTAAAAGACATTGAATGGACAGCAAATGTTCCAAAGCTGATAGATTTCTACATTAACATTTTCATTCCAGCACTGATGGAAAACTGAGTTCTGGTTTGAACTTCTTGACACTTAGTTTTGTACCTCTAGAATTTTCTAACAATGGAAAATGGGTAATCATGTTAAATGTGTTGAATGTTCCTAAGTCTCATAAATGTATGATATGATATGTCACAATCCATCATAAAACTTCTGGCTTATAAGACTATTTTAAATAGCAATGATGATTAATAAAATCTATGTACTACATAAAAAAAGAATATCAAAATTTAGAATCATTTTATTAATGAATTGAAGATGTTCAAAGTGAAAATGTAACATTTTTGTCTTTCTTAATAGATAAATTGTTGAAAACATGAATTTGTTGAGTTGTGCTTTAAAGGTAAATATACTTTAAACTAGAGATTTAAAATTATAAGTAAACCCTCTTCCAAATTATATTGTCAAATGAAGAATGGAATTGCCAAACATTCTTGTAATAAATCCATGCTAACAAAAGGGATTTTCATTTTATGAAGTAAATGTATTACAACATACTACAAAGTTAACAAATATAACCATTGACATTGATAACAAATCAAAATTTGCTTATCCCTTGCACTTTGGTATGAATATCTTCACTGTTTAGTGTATACTGTCACACGCCAATGCAAATTTATAATAAGTACATGTATCTTTAAGTGATTTCTTTCAAAAGTGGAGCTTGCAAGTTTACAAGACAAGAACAGAGTTGAAATATTTTTGTTGAGATTGGTCTGTAAGTAGATGGTATGTGACGGAGAATCTCGTAATTCTTTATCCTCTCGTTGGCTCTTTCCACATGAATAAGTGCTTTAGCAATCTTGTAACACAGTGCTGCTTCTTGAATGGTAAACTGGCCTAGTGTCGATAAAAGAGCTTTTATAATTAAGCAGACACCCTGGGGCAACTGGTCATGAATGGTGAAACCTTTGACCACCAAAATAAGGTCTCCAGCTTTGAACTTTCGTAAAACTTGGCTGTGACGTACAATAGCTACATCAGAAGTAGAACCTGGGTACAGCATGGAGCAAAATGTAAGTGCACCATTTGGAGGCACGCAAGTTACTGCTTTAAAAGTATGGCAACTTTTGTACATACTGTAGGCCATGGCCTGATTATCCATATGTGTTGGGATGTCCTGGGTTGTTTCAATTGCATCCATGGATGCTCTAGCAGAGGAAAAATCCTCAAAAGATTTTGGCAGAGACCCTGAAAAAAAGTTGGAAAAAAATTAATTTGATTATTTGTAATTGTGTAAAAAAATTGTGTTACAGTCAATCTTTCAAGAATACAATAAATTTAACTGCATTAAATTTTTGCAAGTCATTATGATAAATTTTAAAACAAACCTTTGCATTTAAGCTGACTTGGAAAACATTCTACGCTACATTCTACACTACGCCATCAGACAGCATCTTGTATAGGGAAAAGACCACTAATTATTTTCCCATAGAACTCCATACAAACCTTAGGCCCTCTCAGTACTTTACTATGACAATTTCAGAAAAATCTTTAGCATCATTTCAAACTTTGTTCTAAGCCCTAACAAAAAATACTGAAAAAAATACATGGTCCCATGGCGTTTATAGGTCAAAATTGCAGTTATTTTCAACTTTTAGAGATTCGCAGTAAATAACACGCGGCATAAAAAATCAACCCCCACTCCTAAAATCTTCCCTGGCATTTCTATAGTTTCTGTAATATTCCCTCATCCCATGATTTATTTCAAAGGTCATTAATTTTACTTTAAAATGAAAACAATTAAATACCTGATTTCAGCCAATGGCGTAACGCCTACCCATTCAGTATTCAGTTTAATGTTCCATAACAAACAAAGCCATGTGTGCATCCGGGGATTTGGTGCTCTCATTCCTATACTTACATACTTACCTGTCCCAGAATTAGTCAATTGTGGTAATTTCAAAGACTATACACCTACCTGTGAACATGTATGAAATTTGAGTCCTGTGACTTCAGTGTATTGGATACTGTGACCATCTCAAATGATGACACCTTACTGCTACCAGCACAATTCAAAGGAGTGAATGACGTCTGGGCCGGTGATGATATTTGGATATATTGGTGACTGTAATAAATAAAATATTTGTACAATGAATTGTTTTTGTGCTTTAATGTTAATAAAGTGATATTAAGTCAAAATTGAGTCAATAATTTCATAAGGGTGGATTCTACCCAGAATTAGGTAAAAAGCTCCAAAATTGGATAAATCGTAGTTAATTAAGCAAAATTCAAAGGTTTTAAAAAGACTGATATAGAATTTTTTTATGCTTATGCAAAGGATATTATTTAAGACTCTGATATACTAATTGATTCTTATCTAATCCCTCCTATTGCTCAAGTATGTACAAAAAAGTTTCTCCACCCCCCAGTGAAAAACACTTAAAGAAATAGCAGGTGCCCCCTTTTATTTTTGTTTACAATTAATTTAGACAAGTTTAAATCAATCCTTTTGATAACAAATCAAAGTTCAATGTCTGTAGTCTTATACATTACAATCAGAAGCTACTTTTTGAATTTTATTCTAAGAAAAGGAGAATTTAAATAATTTTTTTTAAAAATTAAAGAAAAGCAAAAACTGACTTCAAACCCCAAAATGTACTATACAATAAGAGGCTGGAAAGTTAATAAATAAAAAATTTACCTGCAATGTACAGAAAACTGTCCGACAAAATACATCGGGTGGGTAGGGAGTCTCCATTTTCTTCTTATATAGAGAAAATGCCCCTGCTGATCAGAGACCTAACACTCCCAAATAATAACAAAATATGTTAACATAACAGTCAATCTAAGATGTTCATCCCTCAATGGCAACAAGTTTTTATTACAGTAACTGAAATTGATAGGAAATAGGAAATCACAATTGGAATTCCTTTAAATGTACCTTCTCTTCGTTGTACATGTATTTAATATCGTGGATTGATATTGGCTTCCTTTTACTAGACTCTATTTTTAGGGCAAGCAATTCCTTTTCCAGTTGTATTTCTGTTGAGAGGCGCTGCATTTCTTGAGTACAGTTAAATGTGCAGGATGCTGAGTAGTTGTGCTCTGATATCAACTGAAAATATATTGTAAATCATGTACAGTTAAAAGAACTTTATATATTATTAAAAATTATTGAAAATGTTTCAGTGTTGGTCATTTGTCATCATTGGTGTTTTAAATGAGCTTTACTTTTTCTTGATATTGACATTTTGGTGCTTGTGGAATCTGCAACTGGTCCATCTGTGAAGATGACAGGGACTCCTCACTTTTGAGTTTTTTCCTCCTTTGTAAAATAATTAAACTTGAATTATTTTTTTATTCAGTTGTAAGCTACTCTGTTTATACATGTACCCTTTTAAAGTTTTTTAGTAAAATATTCTCAATTAAACTCCACCCACCCACCATCCAAAAACAAGATGTCGGTCACATTTTGAAAAATAATTTCACCTTTTTGTACATTCAGGATCAGAGAAATCCATGGCCTTTCCTTCATTCCATGCAAAATATGCAGGGTCCCCCTCCTTCTTACCATCCTTAAAGTGGCAGGAGCAGATGTGATCATTCTGATCTCCTGGTTGGCGATCAGCTCGTCTAAAAAATATACATTATACAAAGACTGAGTGAAGGAGAATTAAAAAGCAAACCCTGTTCATTTAGCATGTTATTATCAAATAGCCTAAATGACTTGTTTTTTCATTATTTTTTTTTTAAATGTTTCATTTACTTGCAAGTACAAGATAACCATGTGCATAACATTAACAAACGGTAGCAGTATTTGGTAGTAATAATACGAAATAAAATGTAATAAAAACAGCTGTTAAACAAAAATTAATCTTGCTACAAATTGCACAGTTTTTGTAGTATGTACTCTTCATTATTCTTCTGCTATATTGATTACTACGAGATTTAACTTTTTAGCATGCATGTATATAGCTAAATACTGTATCTGACAATGCAGCATCGTGACATATCGTTACAAGTACCTACAAATTTTGTCAATATATCTACGTTTACTGAGTTTTTTCCTTAGCAGGCCGAAATATCTCCATCATGTCACCAGGAACAACACTCGTGCATCTCGTAATAAGTGCTGCAATAAACAAACTGATGATTGTGTTTTTCCTCACCTGCATGGTTTTCCCGACGCTTCAGCTACTTTCGTTATTTCTAACCAATGAAAATTGTCCTTACTTTTCTGTTGCGTCATGCAATTTTATTGCACGCATCACTGAATTGTAGAACACACATCACAAGATTTCGAATATACATCACAAGATTATCGAACATACATCACAAGATTTCGAATATACATCACAAGATTATAGAATATACATAACAAGATTTCGAATATACATCACAAGATTTCGAACATACATCACAAGATTATAGAATATACATCACAAGATTTCGAATATACATCACAAGATATTGAATATACATCACAAGATTTTGAACATACATCACAAGATATTGAACATACATCACAAGATTATAGAATATACATCACAAGATTTCGAATATACATCACAAGATATTGAATATACATCACAAGATTTTGAACATACATCACAAGATATTGAATATACATCACAAGATTATAGAATATACATCACAAGATTTCGAATATACATCACAAGATTATAGAATATATATCACAAGTTTTAGAATATACATCACAAGATATTGAATATACATCACAAGATTTTGAACATACATCACAAGATTTTGAATATACATCACAAGATTTCGAACATACATCACAAGATTTTGAATATACATCACAAGATTTTGAATATACATCACAAGATTTCGAACATACATCACAAGATTTTGAATATACATCACAAGATTTCGAACATACATCACAAGATTTTGAATATACATCACAAGATTATCGAATATTGCAACGTTTGACATGCCATACTCAAGCGTCTTTTTGATGTCAACTTAAGGGAACATCTGTGAACAATCAGCATGTTTTTTAATAAAATAATTTTGCAAATGACCAATGACATGGTAAGTAAATTTCCGAGTTCCATTTAAAAAACAGATGTCATTGAAATAAAAATCATGGAATCTTATTTATGGTGGGGAATGGTTGTGAGTAAAGTTGAAAAGTCGTATGCTGTTGAATTTGGTAAAATATTGTGATTTCAAATTTTCCAAAAGTTTCTTGGAATTTTTAACTATCCAAATCTTAATTTCACCTCTTCTCAAATATATATATTGTTGCTCACTACTCTTGACGTTCTCCTTCACTACTATTAATATCTTAATGGTGTGTAAAGAAAGGGAATGGTTGAACATTTACTGGAACCAGCTATGTATCTTTGTAAGAATTTTTATGACGTTTATGAAGCTTACGTGTGGACATATGTAAGCTTGTAAGTGATGTAAGTGAGATCGAACAATTGTTTAAGGTTAAAAGTAAATTTAATAAATCAGGAATTTTCCTTGAATCCCAAGGACTGGAAATGAGAGGATTGCATGGATACACATGATTAAGATGGTTGTCGAGGGGATGTTCCCATACGAAACCATTTTATGCAGAAATAATTTGCGTTCCTTTTTGATATTAACCAATGAAGGGCTAGAATACAACATTAAATTATTCTGATGTATTTTTTTTTATTTCAACTAATTATTAAAGTTGCACATATGGTTAAAACATTTTATAGTTAGATTTTTAGGTACATTAAATTATCAACAACAAAAAAGATTATAACTTGTGCACACTTTTAATTAAATCATTAAAAATTTTGTTTATTAATAATTGATATGTATGATTTTGTGTTTTAAGGACAGGCAACTCAAGTGTGAAAATTGACCAACTTAGTGCTGATTTATGAGTTATCATTTATAGGAATGATATATAGACTGCTTCAGTTGGCATTGTTTTGTACACAAAAGTGTAGACCAAAAGAAGGAAAATTTCTTCACTCTGCCTGAAATAACTGGATCAAATGAATGAGAAACGGACTATATTCAGGATTTTTAACTCTCTTTTTTACGATTGTTCTGAAGTTGACAATATAATGTCATGTTCTTTGTGTGTGCATTTTTATACTTCCTTTATAAACATATATATTTCTACAAGTAAATGCAACAGTTAATTATCTTATTTGTGTTACTAAGCACAAAGAAGAAAGACTAAGTACAACAATTAGAAGGGGGTATATTTAACTTTATATTTTAATGAAAAATATCACTTTTATTTAATATAAAACAGTGTCCGTAACTGTATAATAAATAAGTTTAAAATTTTTGCTAGATTTTAAAACCATTGATTTCTACTGACAGCAAAGAAACACTTGGGAAACACTAAAAACTGACTTGATTAAAAACCATTTGATACTTCGGACCTACTCTAAACAATTTTTGTTAATGAGTTATCGTTTTTTTTTCATCGAACCCTAGCGGCAGTTGAAAGGCCTAATTAATTCTTTGGTTTTTGAGAAGTTTGTTAAATCATTTTAATATGCTAATCAATAAAATCATAGTAAGGAATATAAAACACCGATGCTCAGTCTTATCGTAAGAATCAGTTCCCGCCAGATAATTCTTCGTTGAGAAGTTCTTTATCAAAGTGAGTAAGCAGTGTAGAGTTTCTAAGTATTATACAACCTAAGTATATATACCCTTTATGTTTAATGGTAAGCATCATATTCCAAGATGAATTATTGACGTTAAAATTGTTCTATGTTTAACGAAATATTACAGTATTGCAGTCTGTATGTCCCTTAAAAACACTAAGAGGAACTCCCAACCCTCCAAAGTTACTCAGTTGAGCGATGTGGCCCATGGGCCTCTTGTTTAAATTCAATCCAGGGGTTAATAGTCCGATCTTGAAATTAGACAAGTTGTCTCAGATGCATTGCTGTTCTTGCAGATATATGCAACGTCCAATACTTATATATAATTTTTAAACTAATATAGCAATCCAGTTTTCACAATAATTAACCTTTCCTTTCAACTTTGTAAAAACTAACAAGGTACCATAAGTTTAAAGCACCCGATTTATGTTTTAAGTGGAGCGCGTGAGAGTGCAAATACTGGTTATACAATTAGTATAGAGAAGAAACACTCTTCAACGTCGTGATTGACATATCCTAAATGTCGGTCACGCAGACTCCAGTACAATGCATTGTATAGAGCACATTATAGTTCTACAAAGTATAAAAGTAGACATACAGTGATGAAGTATACGTTGGCTTAACAAATAGGGTAAGTATTTTTTATGAATAATTTTGAAAATTTACAAACAACAAAAATCAATAAAAGAGAAACAAAAAAATCCACTTTGAGACTTTCTAAATAAGTTAATTCATATTTATGAAGTTTTCAATTTATTTACATGCCTTTAATGATTGATTGTCAATCAAAATTGATTTTATTTGGAAAATTTGTCAAACCATATATATATTACTCACAGAAGAAACGAAAATCTGCATTGTAGTTCCTGAACAGCTATAGCAAGATTTATTTCGAATTAGCATAAAAGGGCGATTATGAATGTTTAAAATGTAATTACCAACGGCTTTTCCTAATCAGCGTATTGATGATAAATGGGAAATCTCATCAAACACTTGAAATTTAACATAAATTGATTCGAAAAGAGTTTTTCCCCAGAAAGAAAAAAAAACATTTATATAATTTACTCTTAATTCCTGAAACTTCAAAAATATATACCTCAACTGCGGTATGTATTTTTTTCTTTTCAAATTTAATTTTTCAAGAACTGAAATAGCTTTACATAATGTATATCTTATTCATTTTGACGAATTATTTAATTTTCAATCATTCGTTGTTGTTTTTTTTTTTATCTTTATTTGATTATGATTTTTATTTCAAAAAAATACTTGCAGAAACCTTCTTTGTCTGATTTGTTTTTATAAAATGAATGCGTCACTGTTCTAACACTTAAATATAAAACATGGCAAATTTTTTTCTGAATTTGAATTTAAATTGATTAAAAAATGTATAAACCATTTTTTAATGAAAATTTCGACTTTTTTTTTGATCGAAAAAAAAAATCAATGTCGATAATTATAACTTTCCAAACTAAATGCGAGAAATGTTGAACCTTAGTTTATTTATTCCCCTTACGACCTATTTGATCTTGGATCATTGACATTAAGACTTGTCAGAAACTTGCTGTATAGTAAGATGTTCAAACCATGCTTAAATATAATTTTATGTGTATTCATTTTTTGTTCAACAGAAACTGTGTATATAATTATTTTTCGTATTCAAAAATTATTCTTACAGTTGGTCATTTTTAGTGGTTTATATAAAATTCAATCCTAGACCTTGTATCAATTAAATAGATCCGATTCATAGAATAAAAAGTATTGCTCGTTTTCTAGTGCTTTCTGATAGTGATGCATTACAGTGCAAAATCATTCCATTTCTGGCATGTTTAATCCGGTTCCCATTTGAAATTGAACATTTCATCATTTCGTCAAAAAATCAATGATGCAGAACAAATGCAAATTTTAGCTAAATATAACTCAAAATACATCAAGGAAAACCCACATACCAGAAAAATACTTCAATACCTGTAAGTCTTTAGAAATAAAATGCTGGAAAATTCTTACAAAAATTTTATAACACATTATTGAAGCAGAATTAAAAGAAAGTTAATTTCAATGATTGTGCATATAAATACATTATACGGTTCATTCATTTGTGCTTTTAAAGTTATAAAGACAGAAAAAATAGAAGTAAAATTTTAAAATATGAATTTGCTTTTATTTAAATTTTGGAAATGTTTTTGGACTATTTATAAGATGAAAGAAATAGTAAAAAAAAATGTATGCAAAAAATGTATGTAGGTCGTTGCAGAATTGAAACTGAGACACAATGTAAAGTGTACGCTATATTTTCCGATCAATACAAGGAGCACACGGCGGGTGTGACCGGTAGGCAGGGGATGCTCACTCCTCCATGGGACCAGACTCCACCTCTGACGTTTTGGAGGTCCATGTTGCTCTGCTCCTATTCTGTTTTTTTTACTTAAAAGCTTGATTACTGTTCGTTATCTCAAATCGTTTGATGAAGAGAATGTTCTTGTTCGTTACAATCACGAATTATGCCTAGGTCACGTTACCAAAGTGAAATCATTACACCTCGTTATTAAACAGTTCACACAGCATAAATCGTTTTTGAATGAGATAAAAACGAATGTCTTTCGCCCTATGAGGTCAATGAACTGAGGTTAGATTATTATGACCTATATAATGTCATTGTATGAAATGAGTGCTTTAATATCGTTTTACATAGTATACAAAAGAAGGTCTACAGTCATCGTATAGACTATAGTTCATGATAAGAATTAATACAGCGTTCTTCAACATACATCTTGAAAATCCAATGTTTAAATAAAGTATCTGATTCCACTCTTAACTATAAATCGGTTGAAAAATGTAAATTTTATGTAAGTTTTTGTTCTAAAGGTGAAAAGAAAAAATATAGAAAGTGATTTATCCAAATATTTGATTCAAACAAAACATGAATTTTGACATTTTTTTTTTATCTATGAGGCAACAAAATTAAATTTTGAATCAATATTTCATTATATAAGAAATAAATACGCATAAAAAAAAGAAATTTTTTTAAAATTTAGATTTATCTTATGACTGTAGGGTCATTTTTGACCAAAATAAAGACAAGATATTCGGATATAGATATAGGTTCCAAACAATGCAAGCTAAAAAAATCCCTTTAAATTGCTAGGGATATGATTTCAATCCAATTTTGTGGGGGAAAAAACAATTATGAATGTTGTTTTCTTTCCAAAAAGAAAACGTAGCAACTTGTAATTAACTATAATTTATTTCATATTTATCTGATTCTATTTTATCTTATATTATCTCAAATTGTTAGTGGCACTCTTTTCATTTTTATTCCGTTACATAATACCCGAAAATGCTATTAACTGATACATTTTTGTACTTTCGGGCTTTTTTAAAATATTTGTTTTGAATTATTTTCTTTTCAAATATATGGCTTAAAATATCAAAAGAAGATAAGAATATTATTTTGTAAGCAACATGGTTTAAATATGCGTCAAGAATTCTCGAATAAGGCGTAAACTATCATCAGTCCATTCATCACCTTAACAACATGGATCTCTTGAAACGTCTTCCAATGAAAAGCTTTTCAGTTTACATTTTTTTGAACAAATGAAATCCTTTCTAGCATATTTTAAAAAAAATAATCAACCATTAAAGACTTTACCTTTAATTAGAAAATGATGATAATTGCATCTGAAAATAATGAGGCGCCGTTTTGGTATTTACTGGCAAAAAGTGATATCACTTATTTGAATAGGTGATGTCACTTATTCGAATAGGTGATATCACCTATTTGCATTGGTGATATCATCTATTTATTTCTAATGGGTGATATCACCTATTCGAATAAGTGATATTACCTATTCCTGCTGAATAAGTAATATCACCTTTTCGAATAAGTGATATCACCTATTCAATTGAATTGGTGATATAACCAACTTGAATAGGTGATATCACCTATTTGAATTTCAATGAATATATATATTACCACTGGAACCAAGAAAATTCGAACTACCCAGTTTTCATGTGTCTTTCCAATTTTTCTTTTAGTTTACATGATAGATTAGTGAAATAAATTAATTGTGAGCAAAAAAAACTACATCTTCTATTGCGGTTGATAAAATTAAATGCAAAACTGTAATCAATTGTCTCCTAGAATGATGAGTTATAAAACGAAAGTAAAAGTAAATAAGATTTAGGGACCTATTGTCTTGAGAGCTGTTGTTATTTCATAAATAATTTGAAAAGGTGATATCACCTATTCGAATAAGTGATATCATCTATTCAAAATGATGTGGTGACATCACCTATTCGAAAAAGTGATATCACCTTTTCAATTTAAATAGGTGATATCACTTATTCGAATAAGTGATATCACCTATTCGAATTAGTGATATCACTTATTTGAATAAGTGATATCACCTTTTCGAATAGGTGATATCACCAATTCAAATTAAATAGGTGATATCATATTTATGAATATGTGATATCATTGATTCGAATAGGTGATATCACATATTCAAAATCTGAATAGTTTATATTACTTATTCGAATAGGTGATATCACCAATTAAATAGTGATATCACCTATTCGAATGAGTGATATCACTTTTTGGCAGTAAATACCAAAATGGCGCCTCATAGAAAAATGCATTTAAACAATATTTTAGTATTTTGTTTGTACCTTGTTTTAAGGTATTCCACCCCTGATAGCAACAAATTCAATGAAATTGATTATATAAATCCCATTTATTACTATTAGCATTAAGGGTGGGATGTGTCCTAATTTATGATCTTGAACTTTGGTAAGAGTAATCTCCCTCTATTTTTAATTATTGAAAAAAATAATTAAAAAAAACCCCAAAATCCGGGCAGAAAATTATTTTTTAATTGCCATTCTATTTATAATGTTTCAATGCATTTTCCCACCGCAATATTCAACATGATATTCTTATTATTTGATTTTTTATTTTCCAAAAATGTTTTCCCCATAGACTTCAATGCAATCTTTATTAATTAATACTTAGTTAGTGAAAGTTTAGAAAATTTTTCTCGGGCAATCCTTTTCCACTATGGAATGCTTTAATTTAATATCAGAGTGTACTTGATGGACATCTAAGGGTAGAAAATTTGGTCCCATTAGGGATGGAAATCCTTCATTATTTTTTTAAAAATCAGATTATGTAGATCCATATAATCATAAAAAGGCATATAAAACATTGGTACTCATCCTAACTGTAATTAGGTCTAGTTCTCGCCAGATAATTACTAAAGCAGTTTTTTTTATCACAGTGCACATATATATGTAGTGAAGAGTTTTGAACTATCGTATACAACGATTTGTACCTAAGTGTGTGTACCTTACATAAATGTACAATTTATAATGTAATTTATAATTCAAGATGGATCCTGGACGTTGAATTTCCTTCAATTAAATTGTTCTAAGTTTATCGAAATATTGCAGCATGCCCTTTAAAGACACACACACCCTCTCTCTCTCACACACACACACCCTCTCACACACACACACACCCTCTCTCTCTCTCTCTCTCTCTGACTGACTTGTTAGTTTATCCATTGTTTAACAGTCCATTCTTGAAATAAATGTCTCAGGTGCGGTGCTGTTCTTGCACATACGTAACGTAATGCACAATACTTACATATGAATTGTGAACTAATAATAATCCAGCTATTTGACAAACATTAACCTTTTCCTTTTACCCTATGAAAACCAAAAAGGTGCCCTTCCTTTTAAGCACTCTTTTTATCTTTTAAACGGAGCATGAGGGTGCATATACTGGTTATACAATCTGTAAAGTGAAGAAATGAATTGTCCTTAAAGAAACGTCCTGATTGACATCTCCTTAATGTCGGTCACACAGACTCCAGTACAATTCATGGTAATTAAAGAGCATATCATAGCTCTATAAAGTATATTAGTAGGAAAACCGTGACGTAGTAGTCGTTGACTTTACATAAGGGTGAGTACTTTTTATTTTTATGAATATTTTTAATATTAGACTCTATCTCCAAATAACTTAATACATGTATATATTTATGAAAATATCAGTTAAGTTTACATGCCTTTATTGATTGATTGCAAATCAAAATACATTTTATTGGGATAATACTTTGAAAGATATAAATAGAACTCACAGAGGACTGAATGAGAACTGAAAATGCTAAATTGTGAAAGTGTGTAGTTCTACGCTTTACTTCCTGAACAGCTAGCAAAATTTATTTCAAAAGAAGCATAAAAGGGCAATTATGATTGTTAATAACAAACGTGTTTTCCTAATCAGCGGATTAATGATTAGTGGAAAATATCATCAATAACTTGCAATTATATTGTAAAATTAGATAATAAAATGACTAGAAGACGGCTAGGTTTTTCTTGAAAATATCATCAATAACTTTGAAATCATAAAATAAAATCAAATAAAAATTGACTAGAGGACGATTAAGGTTTCCCCAAAAGACAAGAATATTTATAAACTTTGATTCTTAATTCCTGAAAAATATTTAAAAATATATCCCTTAGCAACGGGTATGTATTTTCTTTTCAAGGTCGACTTTTCAAGAACTGAAATAGCTTTTTATAATTTGTTTCTTATTCATTTTGACAAAAGGTTATTCTTCCAGGTCTTTCAACAATCTTTTGGAATTCCCATGGGTACCAACTGCGCCCCCTTATAAGCAGACCTATTTTTGTATTCCTATGAAGCAGTTTTTTTGCAAAATCTTATGCCTGAAAAGAAGAAAACATTTGCCGTGGCCTTCAACTCGACATTTATATATATCGACGACGTACTGTCAATTAACAATCCTAATTTCCATTCTCATGTCTATGCGATATATTCTGGTGAGCTTGAGATAAAATATATCAAAGAGTCTGACACATCTGTTTCATATTTGGATATTTTACTTGAAAAGGACATAAATGGTAAACTAACAACCAAGCTCTATCATAAACGTGATGACAGAACCTTTTCTATCGTCAACTTCCCTTACTTATACAGCAATATACCCTGGTACCTTCATCACCTGCATACGGAGTTTATATTCGACTTGAGTTGATTTTAGTTGATTTAAATGCTCAATCCTTCATGGCACCTGATCCCACTTCTGATGTTTTAGAGGTCCGTGTTTGCTCTGCTCTTAATTTGTATTGTTTTTTAGACTTTTGAGCTTGAATACCGTTCGTTATCTCCATATATTTCATTTAATACTTTATTATCAGGCACGTATTATCGATAGGGGCATTTTTTGGTTACGGAAAATGTAAAACCGCAAACTTTGTCATATACTCGGCATTTCCGGACACTGAGGAGTGAGCACCTTCTGTGACACGGAACCTCGCGCGGTTTATACGGTCTTATCCGAGAGACCGGTCTCCACGTGCCACTGTGGGATTCGAACCCGCAACGTAAGGGTCAATTCCTTACACCGTGACTCTAGAGCAGACGCTCTAATCACTACGCCAAGCGGGTGACCCTTTACATGTAAGGTATATATTTTGTCTAATTTTACCAATCGCTATAAATATTCTTTGTCTATGTCAGGAATTTTCTTGAATAAGACTGAATTTGACTTAATGAACATGCAGTTAACAATGAAGGGTTAAATATGAAAAGAAATTGTATTAGATATATATCGTTTCTGATATAATTTGTGGATTTTAAGTGATTTATTCTAAAGTCATATTTTCTGTTCATTCCGTTTTTCGTTCCGCATTTCGTTTATAAAGCGATAAACTGTTATCATTTGCTTATTGAGCTTATGTCGCCCGGATGATTCGATCACAAGAGCATGCTTTAAGTTTAAACAATTCCTAATACGAGGCAAGCTAGTGAAAAAAGTTGATGAAACAACGATATCAACAATCTCGTTTAAAGTCAACATTCTCAAGTTTTAGGATCAATATAATGACCTTGTCAGCAAGTACGTACAACATATAATTAAATCGAATGTTGACTTAAATTTTTCATAGAAAATTACTAGACCATTATTTTCACACAGATTTTTTTCCGTTTGCCCAATTATGACAAGGAGCATAAGGCGGATGTGATCTGTCGACAGGGAATGCCTTCTCCATTATGGCACCTGATTCTACCTTTTGTGTCCGTACTTGCGATTCTCCTGATTTTTATTGCTTCAGTCAACTTATGAGCATGATTACTGTTCTTTTTCTCCCTATTCTTATATTGCAAATAAAATAAACTGGAATAAATTTGCTGCAAATAAAATTTGCTTTGAAAAACATTCAAGTACAATTCTGTTTATTTCTAAGGTATTTCCATACTCGCTTTATTATGTGTTCAAAGTAGAAAAACAACCTTCTTTTTCACTGTAAATAGTTTGCAAAAACTAATAACTGTAAAAAAAAATGTATTGGTTGCCATATTCTTAAGATATTTGACAATATTAAACAGAAGTGTGTGTTTGCATAAAAATTGCACAATTTTAGTGAATATTAACATTAAAGAAAACTGCTTGAAATACATAAGTAATTATTACCTGACAAATATCATTGAATTTCGAATATCAGGAAAACAATTTTACATTAAAAGCACAACATAGAAAATGCCTGAATGAAGATACCTGATAAGGAGTTATTACCTTTGGCAACATTTTTAAAAGATTGCATAATTGAATAAACATAGAAAACATATATATATATTTATAATTCCATTACTTAACCATTATATGCATTATACTGATTGTAAAGCATTCTTGCAAAATGTATTTTTTCTAATGAGTATGAATTTAGATTAATAACATTTTTTGCTAAATCCTATGACATCACAGCAGGATGGAAACACCTTAAGTATAAAATATTTGTATTTTACTGCTCTTTAAATAATCTCACAGAACTCTTAAAATACCAGGAAGAGTTTACTTTAACCTCAAACAGCTTGTAGAAGGACATTGTGCATGTATAGATGCATTAAGTCTTTAAGATTAATTTGGTTAAAAAAATTAAAAATACAAATATACATTTTTTGGTCGGTATAGTGTTGTTTTGAAGTTCCACAACACTGTGTATTTATTGTAAGTGAAAAGAACAGCACATAACAGCACATGAAGCTCCTTTAAAAAAGAAGGCGGCAGACAAGGCGAGGCCAATCCCGGCTCTGATACTGTACTTTTCACAATTTTGCAAAGTTCAAGGGAAAGTGATTTTTTTTCTTCTAATTTATTTCTTCAGTAAATGGCATCTACGACACATTTGATTCATTTATTTTATTCAGTGACTCACTGGTTGATCTTTTGCTTTTAAAGTTTCCAGTAAAGCATATTTTTAGTGAAAATGGATTTATTTAAGCCAATAAAAGTGAATTTTGAATTTGAATCGGTCAAGTCTCCATTCTCCGTTTTAATGACAGAAAAGTATATCTATAATCTATTTTATGTTTTAAAAAATGGATTCTGAACCCATTCTATATGAAAAAATACGGTTTGATAAAACCGTTTATTATGTTCCCCAAACGAAGTTGGGGAACATATTGTTTTTACTCTGTTTCTTATTAAGGTCTTCCGTCTTCACGGAAGACCTTATAGTGATTCTAGTGTTTTTTCTTTTTATTAAGGTCTTCCGTTTCAGACGGAAGACCTTATAGTGATTCTACTGTTTCTTTTTCTTTTTATTATTATTTTTTTTCCCTTTTTGTTTTCGACGATTTCTCAGAGATGACTGGACGGATTCTCATGAAATTTTCAGGGATGATGAAGAGTAAAAATATCTTTCAGATGCAGTTTTCAGTTTTTCAAAAGTCACTTCCGGTCGTCAGATATGTCCAATTTCCGCTTTTTTCAAAAAAGTTTTGTCCGAGTCATATCTCAGAAACGGTAAGAGATAAAGACACCAAACTTATATGAGTAATAGATTTTGATAAGTAGGCAAAACCAGTCGGGGTAAGATTGTCTGCCGTCACTTCCGGTCGTCACAGGAAGTGATCAAAAAAATCGAAAATTTCAACTTTTCTTTAATGAAATTTTGTTTGTATCAGATTATA
>NW_026932326.1:0-50719 GCF_032062105.1 Saccostrea cuccullata | reverse complement strand
AATAATACCAGTGATTTGTTTGAACGGGAATTAGTAAATTACTTTGAGGGCAAAAGGTTTGTATAGAGTTCTATGGGAAATTAATTGGTACTCTTTTCCCTATAGAGACCCCATTTTTTAATAAGTAAAGTGAAGTGAAAGTCATTAAAAGTTATTTTTAGCAATTTAATTGAATATTGAAGACATTTCGAGAGAATAATTAACAAAAATTTGAATTATTTATCTGTGAAATTAGGGTTAGAGGTGATTTGGGGTCTTTTGTAGAGATTGGGGGGGGGGGGGTTTACAGAGGATGGAAATTGGTAAAAAAAAATGTGTAGTTGACTTGGCCATAGGAGAAAGGTAAGTTAAGAAAATGTATCAGGTTGATCTTATAATAAATGTTTGTATGTATTCATAAATTTAATTATGTATTTTACATGTACATGTAATTGTGTATTTATATGAATTGCTATATATGTGTACTTTTGGAAGTGTAGGATGGTGGCCTGGTGTTAATTTTTGTTTAGTTTCTTATACGTCTGCACGTTTGGTATCTTTTTGAATAATTTATTCGGCCCTTAAAAGTGAGTTTCGTGGTGTTCATGTGAAAAGAGGTCATTTTCTGTCTTGACGTATCATGTCGGTAGTGTATGTGATCCTCTGGATTGCCTCCATTTGACTGCAGGGGGATCAGTTTGTAGTTTGGTTGTTTCTATATTGTAGCTACACAAAGGTATGTGTTTTCCCTCTTTTTGCTCTTTGTAGTTCCATCAGGGTGACTCTCATCTTCGCTATCCAAGGGTTTCTGATTCGCTACTCTCCTCATAAACCCTTGGCCTGCGGTGTTCATAGAAATAGGGATTTTTTTCCAGAGTTCTAATTGGATTTCAGTACACCCAGGTCGACCAATCAGCAACCACTGGGCCAGAAAAGCTGAAACTTATGTGGAAGCATCCTGGTATAGTGTAGATTCTAAATTGTTCAAATCATGACCCCCGGGGGAAGGGCGGGGCCACAATAGGGAATCAAAGTTTTATATAGAAATATATAGGAAAAATCTTTGAAGAACCACTGGGCCAGAAAAGCTGAAACTTATGTGGAAGCATCCTGATATAATTTAGATTCTAAATTGTTCAAATCATGACCCCCGGGGGAAGGGCGGGGCCACAATGGGAATTCAAAGTTTTATATAGAAATATATAGGAAAAATCTTTGAAAATCTTCTTCTCAAGAACCACTGGGCCAGAAAAGCTGAAACTTATATGGAAGCATCCTGATATAATGTAGATTCTAAATTGTTCAAATCATGACCCCCGGGGGAAGGGCGGGGCAACAATGGGGAATCAAAGTTTTACATAGAAATATATAGGAAAAATCTTTGAAAATCTTCTTCTCAAGAACCACTGGGCCAGAAAAGCTGAAACTTATATGAAAGCATCCTGATATAATGTGGATTCTAAATTGTTCAAATCATGACCCCCGGGGGAAGGGCGGGGCCACAATGGGGAATCAAAGTTTTACATAGAAATATATAGGAAAAATCTTTGAAAATCTTCTTCTCAAGAACCACTGGGCCAGAAAAGCTGAAACTTATATGGAAGCATCCTGATATAATGTGGATTCTAAATTGTTTAAATCATGACCCCCGGGGGAAGGGCGGGGCCACAATGGGGAATCAAAGTTTTACATAGAAATATATAGGAAAAATCTTTGAAAATCTTCTTCTCAAGAACCACTGGGCCAGAAAAGCTGAAACTTATGTGGAAGCATCCTGATATAATGTGGATTCTAAATTGTTCAAATCATGACCCCCGGGGGAAGGGCGGGGCCATAATGGGGAATAAAAGTTCTAAATAGAAATATATAGGAAAAATCTTTGAAAATCTTCTTCTCAAGAACCACTGGGCCAGAAAAGCTGAAACTTATGTGCAAGCATCCTGGTATAGTGTAGATTCTAAAATGTTCAAATCATGACCCCCGGGGGAAGGGCGGGGCCACAATAGGGTATCAAAGTTTTACATAGAAATATTTTGGAATAATCTTTGTAAATCTTCTTCTCAAGAACCACTGGGCCAGAAAAGCTGAAACTTATGTGCAAGCATCCTGGTATAATGTAGATTCTAAATTGTTCAAATCATGACCCCCGGGGGAAGGGCGGGGCCACAATGGGAATTCAAAGTTTTATATAGAAATATATAGGAAAAATCTTTGAAAATCTTCTTCTCAAGAACCACTGGGCCAGAAAAGCTGAAACTTATGTGGAAGCATCCTGATATAATTTAGATTCTAAATTGTTCAAATCATGACCCCCGGGGGAAGGGCGGGGCCACAATGGGAATTCAAAGTTTTATATAGAAATATATAGGAAAAATCTTTGAAAATCTTCTTCTCAAGAACCACTGGGCCAGAAAAGCTGAAACTTATATGGAAGCATCCTGATATAATGTAGATTCTAAATTGTTCAAATCATGACCCCCGGGGGAAGGGCGGGGCAACAATGGGGAATCAAAGTTTTACATAGAAATATATAGGAAAAATCTTTGAAAATCTTCTTCTCAAGAACCACTGGGCCAGAAAAGCTGAAACTTATATGAAAGCATCCTGATATAATGTGGATTCTAAATTGTTCAAATCATGACCCCCGGGGGAAGGGCGGGGCAACAATGGGGAATCAAAGTTTTACATAGAAATATATAGGAAAAATCTTTGAAAATCTTCTTCTCAAGAACCACTGGGCCAGAAAAGCTGAAACTTATGTGGAAGCATCCTGATATAATGTGGATTCTAAATTGTTCAAATCATGACCCCCGGGGGAAGGGCGGGGCCATAATGGTGAATAAAAGTTCTAAATAGAAATATATAGGAAAAATCTTTGAAAATCTTCTTCTCAAGAACCACTGGGCCAGAAAAGCTGAAACTTATGTGGAAGCATCCTGGTATAGTGTAGATTCTAAATTGTTCAAATCATGACCCCCAGGGGAAGGGCGGGGCCACAATGGGGTATCAAAGTTTTATATAGAAATATATAGGAAAAATCTTTGAAAATCTTCTTCTCAAGAACCCCTGGGCCAGAAAAGCTGAAACTTATGTGCAAGCATCCTGGTATAATGTAGATTCTAAATTGTTCAAATAATGACCCCCGGGGGAAGGGCGGGGCCACAATGGGGAATCAAAGTTTTATATAGAAATATATAGGAAAATTCTTTGAAAATTTTCTTCTCAAGAACCACTGGGCCAGAAAAAGTGAAGCTTATGTGGAAGCATTCTGGGGTAGTGTAAATTCTAAGTTGTAGGAATCATGACCTCTGGGGGAAGGGCAGGCCATTATAGGGAATCAAAGTTTTACATAGAAATATATAGGAAAAATCTTTGAAAATCTTCTTCTCAGGAACCACTGGGCCAAAAAAGCTTAAACATATGTGCCCATGGAAGGATCATGGGGTAGTGTAGATTTCAAAATGTCTAAATTATGATCAGTGGGGTAGGGTGGGGATGCATTATGTATAACAAGGGTGAAATCTGGTAAAGAACAGAATGGTCAAAGCTTCTCAGGTGAGCGATGTGGCCCATGGGCCTCTTGTTTGTAAATGACGATATTTGCGTTCGGAAAACATCTTCACTCTTTAATCTCGGAAATGAAAAACGCAAGTAAACAACGATCCGTAATATAACATTCATTTCTATGAATAGCCATGGTGTCATCCAATATCTTCTAAATGTGTGATTAAGAATCTATAATGAAGCTTCAGATTTGTTCTATACATAATAAATAAACATACCTCAATTATTGCTTCTTAATAATTCTTGAAAAAAACTTCGATTTAATTTTTTTTTTAAACGTGTCTTTATTTCTGGCGATGACGCAATCTGTGCGTATCTGATAGATTCGAGATCACGTGACGGAAAACAATCCCGTCTTTTGACTTCACCGTATGCCAAGGGTTTATGGGGAGAGTAGTGTATCAGAAACACTTGGCCAGCGAAGATGGGTGACTCTCTGCAACTCATTTTCTACTGCTTTCTAGTTTTTGTACTTAGAGATACTTCCCTTAGACTAGCTAACCAAATATGTAGAATTTCAACATGATATAATCTTAATTATTGTGACTTTAGGCTTCTGATTTTGTTTTCTTGAATTATTGGAATGACATTACTGCATGTATCGCATTTGACTTTTCTAGTATTTACATGCAATTACATGTAAAATTGTAAAACATGTATTCCACCCTTGACGGATCCATTTTTTAAACATTCGGCCATGTAGAAGATATGTAATTTGGTAATTTTTCAGAAAACTTGAAAATTATTGCTGTTTTCTTTATGATATATGCTTAATTTGACTAACTTTATTGATTTATTTTCATTTAAAGACTATAGAGGACTTTCATATTTCAGCTTCCTGGACCCGGAGAGCTTGGTATCTGATCGGCGGGGGGCATTTTCTCTATATAAGAAGAAGATGGAGACTCGCTACCCACCCGATATATTTTGTCAGACAGATTTCTGTACATTGCAGGTAAATTTTTCATTTATTAACTTTTTAGCCTCTTATTGTGGTGTACATTTTGGGGTTTTAAATCAATTATTGCATTTCTTAATTTTTTACAAATTAATCCGAATTCCCCTTTTTAAAGCATGAAATTCAATAATGTAGATTATGGTTGTACTGTGTAAGACTATCAGACACTGCACTTTGATTTGTTATCAAAAGTATTAATTTTATCTTGTCTGAATTAATTGTAAACAAATATAATCGGGGACACCTGCTATTTCTCTAAGTGTCTTTCACTGGGGGGTGGGGAAACTTTTTTGTATATACTTAAGCAACAGGAGGGTTAAGATAAGAATCATTTAGTATATCAGAGTCTCAAGCAATTTACTTTTCATAAGCATAAGAAAATTTCTATATCAGTCTTTGTAAAACCTTTTAATTTTGCTTAATTAATTATGATTTTTCAAATTTTGGACCTTTTTTCTTTATTTTGGGTAGATTCCACCCCTATGAAAAAATTGACACAATTATGACTTTATATCATTTTATTAACATCCAAAAACAAAATCATGTTATTTTATAAATATTTTATTCATTACAGTGACAACTGCATCCAGATTTCATCACAGGAATGAAAGTTTTTCACTCTTTGGAAAAGCACCTGCAGCAGGGAGGTGACATTCATTAAGATGGCCACAGATTCCAAGACACTGAAGTGACAGGCCTCAAATTTCATACATGTATATTGGTAAGTATAAGGTCTTTGAAAATTACAAAATTGACTAATTCTAGGATAGGTAAGTATGTAAGTATAGGAAAAAGAGTACCAAAGACCCAGATTTTGACATCATTTCCTGGTTGAACAAGATGAAGCAGAGTAATAAATGGATAGGCTTTACCTGATTGGCTGAATAGAGGTATGTAAATATTTTCATTTTAAAGTAAAAATATTAATGTTTGAAATAAATGATGGAATGTGGGAATATTACAGAAAATATAGAAATACCAGGGGAGATTGTAGGAGTGGGGATTGATATTTTTGGCAGGGTGTCATTTATTGCCGATCTCTGTAAGTTCTAAATAAATGAAAATTTGACCTATAAACGCCGCGGAACGGTATATTTTTTTTCGTGTTTTTATTAAGTGCTTAGACCGAACTTTCAAATAATACCAGTGATTTGTTTGAACGGGAATTAGTAAATTACTTGGAGGGCAAAAGGTTTGTATAGAGTTCTATGGGAAATTAATTGGTACTCTTTTCCCTATAATAGAGGTATAGCAACAGATTTTTAAGGGGGGGGATCTGCGTACTACAGAGCTGTGCTACACGTGTACCATCAGATATATTTTTCCCATGATAGATTGCTTCAGTATAAATCCAGAACAGGCCTACATGTAGGTGTCAATACCAGCCATTATGGGTTACATGTATCAGGATAACCCAATTTTTTAAACTGACAAAACTAAAGGCTATAATCGGAGTAAAATTTAACAATTTCGCTTTGAGACTTCAATCAGTCATAAGTAGGCAGATCATTGTAGAAAAAGTGAAACAACCTACATGAATATTCATCAAACCTAGAAATTATTTGAATTGCATGAATTTCGGTTAAAGACACATGCATGTGGTCCACGTATTGTAGTCCTTTTTTAATGGACAGCAACTTGTTGTAAATATTTTTTCTTTCGATTGAATTGATAGTTTTAAAAAATCATGCATTTATTGATTGTTTACATGCTGTTTAGAGTACCGAGCTTTACCCAGCACCATATTAAACACAGGTCCTAGGGTCATGACCTTAGTGGAAATTACGTTATACAGGCCAAAAATTCCAAATCAGATATGGGACATATGTAGACTTGATATTTTAAAACAATGGGTACCATAGCACCAATACACTTGAGATAGGATGTAAGAAAAAAATATGAAATACTTTCTTTTTTATCATATGTGGTAATTATAGCAAAATTTATGCTATGCAAGAGGAAATTTTGTGTCTGATTATACTTTTGCTTGCCTTCGTCCATATAATCTTCAGCAGTTGTAAAATATGACAAAATCAATCAAAATATTTTGTTGTGATGATGTGGTGTAACAGGGGTTGAAATCTTGAGAGATTTTCAAGGTAAATAAAAGGGGAATGACTCTAGGACCGTAACGAATTTAGGGCCTCCAATGATACTGTAGACATAGTTTTTCGAGGGTCATATTTCCGCGGAATCTCAATTTCCATTTAATCCACGAGTTGCAAATTACGCAGATTTCTCAGACTGTCACTATATCATATAATAAGTTTTAAGGTGTAAACAACAAGCCATGTGGATTTGTGTCGTTACAGGTAAATGCCCATAGTAAACGTGCTAGCAAGCACTCAGTTGAATTGTACTCAGTCGATCATGTATTGGTCAGCACATGGACTTGTTTGGTTAATCTTGTTACATATAGCAGTGATTTCCCTTTATTTCAAAGTAAAGGGTTAGAGATCAGTTGTAACAGGCTGATGACTGAAGTTTATGAACAGAATCTCTGTGGACCTTACAAGTTACAACAAATTTTTATTTCAAACCGGCATTTTTGTCAACTGAAGCGGTCAATTTGGCCGGTTGCCGGTTCTTAGGGAAAACACTGTATAGGCACTGTGGTTCATTCACATTGCTAGAGTTTATTGTATTTGTTGTTGATTGTTAATCTTGAACATATAATTTGTCTTTGAAAGGAAATATGATGAAAATTTCAAGCTGTGGAAGGGGGGATGCGGGGGTGTCTGCTATTAGAAAGAGAGAAGATTTCAGAGAGCATTGTTGCCCATTGGCATTTTGATAGGCTACATTTTATCTTATGCCACTTATGGGAAGTGGAAGAGAACATGTTACTTAATTATGTTCCCCAAACAAAGTATCCTTTGATACTGATCATATTTTTTGAAGATTATATCTTATAGGAATGAGGCACAAAAAGGGAGTTGGACAGCATTTGGGGAACATCTGTAAATGTCACCGTTATAATTAACACTAGTTATTATGTGTTTGGTCACCTTAATAAAGATGTTAAAGATAAGGGTTGTATATTAACTCTGGTCATCTTAATGACTAATTTAGAAATATAATATATATATTATATTTAATATTATGTGTACATTCATATACCAAGCTGTGGAAGGGGGGATGGGTGTCTGAGACACAGAGAGAATCAAGACCAAGATACGAATCACCATCACAATCTCCTACAAGAGATGATCAATCAAGATCATATAGTCCTGAAAGAGCCAAACCGGTGGAATGTTTCCAGTGTGGTGAGATGGGTCACTACGCAAGAGACTGTTTACATCAGGCGTATTCAAGACCAAGATCACTTTCACAAAACAGATCATTCTCACAATCTTTAAACTTTCAAGAGCTGAGGAAGTAGGCCATTCTTCAGCTCACATCAATACACCAAGGCCACAGCCCCATACTAGATTTAAACTATAACCCCATATTCTATTTCAGTCAAGCCTATCAAAGCTGCAGATTCAAACAATTGGAAAATTTATTTCTAGAAATTTTTAATTAATAAATGCATTTTTTATTTACGTCAAGAATTATTGGAGAATTTTCCATCACTGATGTCGGATAGTCTGATGTTTTTGTTGGAGGAGTTTTCTAATAAATCATTAATAAATAAACACGATAAAACCTTTCAAAATATACTTTTAAAATCTAAAAAACTATTTTATCAAGATATTTTACTCTAAAATCTGTTTATTTTATTTTAAAGAATGTTTTAAGTGTAGATTAGGGAACATTGATACAGATGATGACCTGTCAGATTGTCTGATTGTTCTCATTTAGCATCATGCTAGTTAAAGTCAGAGTCAGTATTTTTTTTTTTTAATTTTAAGAGTATAAATAAATGGAATTTTAACAATTTTAATTATCAATATATATAAGTATTTACAATAAAACAATATAATTAAAAACTTAAAAATATGAGGGGGAGGAATGTAGTAAAATAATGTTGGGTTCAAGATCCCCAAAACTCTCACTTTTACTGTTCTCAATGTAAACAACAATATTCAGTATTTTTTTCAGAACTTTTATTAACAAAGAAAAGAATTCAGACATTTTAGTTTTAAAATTTGATCATTTTTGTATATCATATGGAGCTCTGTATTAAGACTTAATTAATTTGGGAAGAGGGAGAAAAACAGGAAAGATCTATGATTAACAAGGGAATTAGTGATGGGGTTTAATTTCTCTCAGATTTGGGAAGAGGGAGAAAAGGAAAGATCTATGATTAACAAGGGAATTAGTTTTATTTTATTGGAATTGAAAATATTATTACATTAATAGCATGTAAATCATGATAGACGTTCATCGGCTTGTAAAAATCTTTAATACATAACTCACTATCGTTTATATACTGTATTTTTTATATGTTCAGATATGCACAACCTATTAGGATAGGGTGGAGGCATTTTGAAGGGAATTTTCCTATGTATAGAAGTCTAAAAATGAGACAATAAGGTGTCCATCTCTCAGGTGAACATTGGCCCCTGGGAAATATAACAAAATAACTTGATAAAATATTTAGAATATTAAATTATATTTTCAGAGTTATGAGTGTGTAAAGATGTTCTACTGGAAAAAACTGATTTTTTTGCAGGTGAGGGAATCATATTTACATGTTTCAATGAATTGTGAATATTATAGGGATGTCAATTTTACTCGGACAGCTTAGTTACTAGGATGCTTAAGTCAAAAGATAGTCAAATATTCGTTTAATTTTAAATATTTTTTCATACCAGTTTCACTGTTTGTTTCACTGTTTGTCTTTTACAGACTAGTTTACAATATTTATTAATCTGTGCTATCACCATTATACTAGTACAACGAATTTCTGAATTGTAAACATGTACGTAGTGCAATAAAAACTGTACATCAATATGTATCCATTATCCAATGTATTTAATTTCAAAATTAATAATATTATCTGCACATTTTATCTAAATGCAGGATATCAAACGCCTGTATTTGTTCTTTCTTTACATAACTTTACATAACGGTAGTATATATGTACCCCATAATTGAAGCCAATTTTTACATGTCTGTTAATGATCTTTGACAGGTAACTAATTAAACCACGTCTCTTATAAAAACAAAGAGAGAGCGAGAGCTAAAAATTTATATTATTAAATCTTGTGCAAACTTTCAATAATGTGTATGAAATTAATATCTAGCCAAAAAAACTGATTACGCGGTTTAATTACTATCATATTAATTGGTCCTGATTTACATGTATTTACGATTTGGTAATAGCTGTTTACTAGTAATATATGGATATATTGATATTCTTTCTGAATATACATGTTTGCCACTTTAACATGCATCGACCTACAAATAATTTCCTTTGAACAGTTATACCATACCCTTAATTTTACATATGAGACTATTGATTTGTAAATAAATGAAATGGGTAAATATAAGTTTATTGCCCTGAATTCAAAATTACTTTGATTAAACACATTTTTAACAAATAACCTACTAAAGAAATTTTATTATATGTACCCCATAATTGAAGCCAATTTTTACGATATATTATGAAATCTTGTGCAAACTATCAATAATTGTATGAAATTAATATCAGTCCGTATGATCAAACGATAGTCGAATATATGTATATTGACTATTCTTTCTGAATATTCGTTGACATCCCTAGTGAATATCAGTATGAGTGATTTAAGTTCAAAAGTCATTTTATACTATTCAAATTATGAGTAGACAATCTGAAAAAGAGGGTGGGATCAGATGCTGTAGAAGAGTAAGTATCCATGGTCCACACCCAACACTTTCCCATTCTGATAATCAAGTAAACAAAAATATCATACACAATTTACTGAAAATAAGGCCGTAACTAGGCTCGAATTTTTAATGAGGCAAGGGTACTGGGTATTCCAAGTCCCAGTTGGGGCAAGGATAATAATGGCCAGTGATAGGGTTTCCAGGGGGAGGGGAGGGATCCTGAAAATTGAATTGTCGCCTGCATTTCACAGTGGTTAGAGCGTATGCTCTAGAATCGCAGACTAAGGAGTTGATATGTACATCGCGGGTTCGAATCCCACTGCGGGATGTAGACAGGTCCTTCGGAAGAGACTGTAAAAACCAAAGTCCTTTGTCACAGTACTAAGTGATGGCACAAAAAAAATTTTACATGCGTTCTAATTGAAAATGAGGCACCTGGTGAGATGAACGATTTACAGAAATTGAAACAAAATTCGAATACTAGTATATTAATTTAGATTGAAGACACATATAATTCAGAAGTTTAATGTAAAACTTTTTCATTTTTCAAAACTCAAAAAATTTTAAATACTTACCTCAATGGTAGTTACGGCCTTGGGAAAAAAGTCTTAAAATAATGACCTAATAATTAATTTAAAAGATGTCAATTAACATGCAACCCTACACTACATAATATTTACAAATTCAACCTTAATACACACCAGTGCACTTCTCAGATATGTTACTGCATCGTTTCTCCACCAGTACTGGTATTTAATACATGTACTTTCATATTAAAAGAGAAAAAAAAGAACCTAATGTTAGAATTTTTAATAATTGACCCTGTTATATACTTTTATAGGGGTTTTATGAAGCTTAATAGCAAGATTATGAATTATTTAGTGGAATTTGTTTCATATACAATTTCATTTGTCTTGTCACCAGAATATGGTCAAAATATGACAGACCATATATCATAAACAATCAATTAATATATGTACATTGATAAATGATTTTTTGAGTTTTAATTTTTTTTTTTCAGATTTAGACTGCCACTCAATGAAAGGAACAGTTCAAAAAGCCAGACATGCAGCACTCTGGCAAATATAAGAACGCCATCCATTCAAGCTGGAAGACATTTGGAGAAAACAATGTGAAAAACAATTTTTGGGCATCTCGCTTATGCACAGATTCGCCAACTTACAGCCAAACAGTGAAGTTTGTGAAACACTGCATTATAGACTTAAATATCAACTTTTATATCTAGAACCCAGTTTATCTATAGGATAAAGGATTTAACTAATATTTAATTTTAATTACATATGAGGTGTACTTTTTATGTGGATAACAGCTAGATAACAGGTGTAATAAATTGACCGTTTATCGATATTTGCAGAAGTATATGTACGTACTCAGCTCTGGTGTGTGGCACAATATTTTCTTATGTACAATGTATGTTGTCTAATTTTCAATAGTTACATGTACATGGTATAATTACAACCTTAACTTGAGATACATGTAGGCTTAAATTTGCATTGCAAGATAGCACAGGGGGAAATCTATTGGAAGTGTTAAATTTGAGTATTGTGGTTATTTGTTTACTTGATTATCAATTTTAGGTAGAACTTAAAATATAGCCATTATTTTGATTGTTTAGTGTGTGTTTACATGTACTGTCACAGATGTATTTGATTGTTTTAATATGTGCTTGTCAATTTTAAATATCTTGAAACTTCACTGTTTTTTTGAATGTTTATGTGCTTGTCAATTTTAGATAAAACTTGAAATCTAGCTATTAGTCTGATTGTTTCTTTGCTTTCTAAATTTGGCCCATCTAAAAATATGTATTTCAGGACTCTACACACTACAGAATAATGTATTGTGATTTGACATCAAGATATTATACTGTATAAAGAAAAAAAAATTATATAATGAGCTTAAACAAGCAATTTTAAAGAAATGTGGTCATTTTAGTGTCATAGTGATTTTTTAATCCCCGATTTTTGAGGTCAAAAATCAAATATGATAAATGCTTTTAGTGTCAATTTTTATGGCATAAAAATTTTTTGAAAATAGGTCAAAAATAATATTAGAAAAAAGTTCAGGGAATATCTTTAATAGATTTATATAGATAGTTTGAACAATTTTTAAAGATGTAATAAGGAAGTGAATTTTACATTAATTCAAAGTGTACGGTTACCCCAGAAATAAATTAATTTTGATTCCCAGTGTATCCTGTATTTCTAGTTTTATAAAATTTCCCAATGTGGAGATAAATTCATTTTCATATTCAGGCATATCAATGTATTTAACTTTGACCCTTTTGGGTTGGAAGAGGTCTTATAAGGATTTTCATTTTCAATTTGCAAAGGAAAACTTTTCTTCACCAAGTGTAGCTGCAGAACTGTAGCGTTATGGTTTTATAATCTTGTCTTTGACCATAGGGCTACAGATCCCGTAATCCAAAGAATGTGCAGTGTACGGCGACATTTTGCGCACTGTTTGAGAGAATTTCTCCAATTTCTAACAGTGGTAAATCATCTACCTTTTTCTCCATAATTCTAGACACATTTTTAAATAAATCTGTATATTTTATACACATCCGGACGCTTGAATTAGAATTTTCTGTAGAGACAAATCAAGCCATTTTATCGCCTAGAGAGGCAGCAATACATGTATAGGGTTGAGAGGAGGATAAATTAAACAAGTTGGTTTAAGAATGTCGACAATTCTGTGATGTTACGGTCCAACATCTCACTCAGCGGTGCCCCGATAGGCAAAATGTTTTTCGAATAGATTTATATAGGAACAATTTTTAAAGATGTAAAAGGATAATTTACACATGTACGGTGAAATCACAAAATTAACTAATGTTATATTATACCTTTCATTCCATTCTTTTTTGTTTGACATACATTTTGTACTATATTCCGTGATGTAATATAAGGTCTGTCACTGTTAAATACCAACGAATGAAAATTAGATTAAGCTCCGCCCATTCTGTGACGTAAACGGTCCAACATCTCTCCGAGCGATCTAACATCTCAATCAGCGGTCCAACATCGATTTTTTAATGCGCGGTCTGCCAAACATTAAATATGTTGGACTTTTTCTATATAGTTTTGTATAGGAACATATTGTTAAAGGTAAAACAATTTACTTTATTTAATACCACCTGGATGGTTGTTTTTGTTTTTTGTTTTGCTAAAATTAGAAAAAAAAATTTAAGCGGTGCGCCAAAACTAAATTCCCGTGTCTTAGCTATAGACTATTTTTGCTCAGTACTTGAGGATATGATGATTAATGTGTGTAAGGCATGTATTGTTTGATTCGAGATGACCAGGATAGATTTCTAAGGACGTACTCGTAAGTGGGTGGCCGTAAAGTGACCACCGCCTGATAAACGGCTAAATAGCCCCAAACCCCCTCCCGGAAGACTGACTATCCTAGGGTAGTCTCAATTATAGGTATTCTTTCAGAAAAAAATCTCTTTGGGAATCTCACTCTATTACACCGGGGGTCAGCAGATCCAGCCCTGGCGACAATTTCTATTTAAGGTATACAGAATTTTGGAGAACGTTCGCTCTGTTGAAGAGGCTTGTGGCCAGCTGGATTTATTAGATAGGTGAATGAAAAAATATTGAAAATCAAAATTTTAGAAAACTAAGAGCTAAAAAGCAGTGAAAAGTACATCATCGCAGATATGCAGTATAACGATACGTGTCTCAGAAAAGCATGATTTTCCCCCCGAAAAGTGAAAGTTCATGCGCTTCGAGGAAGAACGCCGAAAGAAGGGGGGTCAATCAGCTCACTTTTTCCCATAAAAATAAATTTCAATTTATTTTTTAAAATTGGTTAGAACTCAGGATAAACATATGTAAATTGTTGTTATCAATATTTCAAATACAAGTGTAATAATACACGATAAATGCACACAGTAGCTGACAATACTTAGATGTACATGCAAATGCTTTTACACATAATTAGGCTTTGGGGAATATAGGACCTACATGTAGGTTTCATCCAATCGCACGAGCTTTACATGCATAGATATAAGGCTTCCTTAGCTCCTGACTTATCAATTTCGGTAGACTTATCGAGAAATAAACTCCACAGAGAAAACAAATAATTTTAATTAGATTGAATTAAATCCCTATCTATTTGTGACAGATATGCATGGGTTATTATTATATATTATTTGTTTGGGTTCATGTTATTTAGTATTCACGAATGTACATAAGGAAGAACTAATTTGCCAAGAAATTTTATTACATGTTATTATTTGAGTCATCATCTAAAAATGTCAATCAGTAAATACAAACAGCATATGAAGCTGCGTGTTGAAGATGGGATCCTTTGATTCTCATGAATGTATAAGAAATAATAGTTGCAAATCTGTAGCTTCTCAAAAAAATGTATTGACAGACCCGAGAGCTACAGTGCCACCCATAAAAAAACGTTTACTCATTGTGCATAAAAAATGAGTTCGGTTCTCGATTTTTTAAACTATTATCTCGAACCGTGTGTTCCTAACATATTCCTTCATTGTTTCCACAATAAATGAAAGAAAAAGTGAGCAGGCTCACATACCCAAGCCCACGATACCCCAAAACTCAAAGTGCCGAAAATTCCGAAATAAATAAAGGATTCGGAATTTCCTGATACACATCAACATATTAAATGTCTGCAAAGTTTCAAAATATTCTTTGCATTTGTTTATAATGAAAAGTTGCGCAGACAAACTGTTCATTTCTATATTTAAGGTATAAAAAAATCTAAGTTGAAAATTGGAAAAAAATAAAGGAATCGGAATTTCCTGATAATTTGTACATCTACACATTGTGTCCTAAATATATCAGCAAAGTTTGACAAAGTTCTCACGCAACTTGTTGCGTGGGGTTTAAATATTCATTACAGTTGTTGTTAATAGTCCTCATGGCCCTGAAATTGAAATCATTGAAAATTTCGCCTATTTATACTGACATTTTGGTTTGCAAGATAATTCGGTCTAACACACTTCGTACATGCAGATGTCAACTAAGAGAGTACTTTATAGAAGATTAATGAAGTTAAAAAATATAACCTTTTTTGCAATTGAGATAAGAAAACCAATCCAGAACCGAGCTCATTTTTATGCGCATTAAATGTACAGTTTTTTTTCAATGGGTGGCTCTGTAGCTCTCCGGTCTTTCAGTAAATAACAGCTTGGTAGAGGAGCTGCAAAAAGATCCAAAATAGGGCGATAAGTCCACCCATTCTTTGTAAACAAAAAAATCGTATTTGTCTACGATTGTTAATCTTGAACATACATAATTTGTCTTTGAAATAACCATATCATGAGTTTTCTTTCTATAGTATATTAGTCAGGTCCTGGACTCGTTTCATCAAAGGTCGTACGCCAATTCGATCGTTGCGCTACGCCGGCGTGAAGTCGGGACCAGTACAAAGACTTGCATTTCATAAGAGTGTATCATTAAACCCCAGCCACATTTCCTAAAAAAAAAAAAAGAAAAAAAGATCAACGGCCGAAGGTTTCTGAAACAAAAATGGGATTCTTCGGGTGAACGACGGCAGTTCAGTGGCCGATTTTGACCCCCCCCTTTTTTTTTTTATTTTAACCCCTTTTTTGTCGGCCGACCAATTATTTCATATTTGTGTCAATCTGTCCAAGTAATAATTTTTTCTGTGTTTGGTGGCCGATTCATTTAAACCCCAGTCACATTTCCAAAAACGACCAACGGCCGACGGGTTTTGAAGCAAAAATGGGATTCTTTGGGTGACAGTCGGCAGTTTATCGGCCGTTGTCTTGGCCGACTTTGACCTCTTTTTTTGTCGGCCGACCATTTTTGTGTCCATCGGTCCAAGTTATAATTTTTCCTGTGTCGGTGGCCGATTTCACCAATTGAAGTTATCCGTCGACCAACCTTCGATCATCGTCCGACCATCGGCAGTCACTTTATTAAGTAGGTCGTCCTTCGTTTGACAACAAGGGTCTCCAAAATTTCGGCCGACGGTTAAAATCAAACTGTAGCTCAAAGCTCGATGGTTGGGCGACGATTGACCGACTTGTGAATATTTAACCTATAAATTAAGGATTCACAACACAAACAAGATGTCGATGCATGGATTAATACATGTTTTTTGAATGGAAATAACATTAAGAAATCCTAATTATTCTTTGCTGCTTATGTACGTATGGAATCCGGATAGGGCCACGCAGTTCAATATCGTCATCGCACCATCGAGCTTTGAGTCGATGGTGCGATGACGCGATAATGCGATGACGATGAAGCAATGAAGCGATAACGATGAAGCGATGGTGCGATAGCTCGATGACGATGATGCGATGGCGCGATAGTGCGATGACGATGAAGCGATGGAGCGATAAAGCGATGGCACGATAACGATGATACGATAGCGATGATACGATAACGCGATAACGATGAAGCGATGCTCTATCGTGTCATCATCAGTGCTGTATCAAACTATCGTCATCGCATTTTCGCACTATCGCGCTATCGACTCTTATGCGCATGCGCTATTAAGAAAAGAAATGGCGTCAGATAGTTAAGATTTGAACAGAATATATATCAGAATATATATAAGATATAGATCTTACTGGGTTAATAAACTTCATTTGGGCATTTAGATTAACCATGTCTTTCTTGCCAGACATATAACTAGTCAGAAGATTGTAAAAATATAGTTTGATAATCAAGATAAGTTTGACAATACACTCATCTTGAGACTGATGTAAAAGAAATCGAAATCCGTGTGATCTAGATTTTAATTTTTAAAGGGGGGGATTAATATTGTGGATTGGAAAATAATTACGATGGTTTTAGTTTCACTATGTTTGCAATTCATCTTTGATCCGCAAAATTAAACCCACCGTGAATGCTATCTTTAACTATTAAAAACAAGTTAATGCTATATACGAAATTTAAATTAATTTCTTGCATCGTGAAATCAGGGACCTATATACTAGTACTGTATATAGGTCCCTGGTGAAATAAAAACCATCGCTATTGTACCTTCTGAGAAATCGTGAAATTTTAGCACCGTTAAATACAGTATTCACAATCAAGAAAATTAAAAGCAAACACAAAACAAAAGTCTTCCTCCCCTTCTCCTCTTGGTACATGTACTTCGTGTTTGTTATTTAAAATATGATTATCAAATACAAAATTAAAGTCAATTTATTATCACTGGGCAATCAAATCCTTGTTTGACTTTTAACTATATACTAATGTAATACACATGGAAGTTCTTTTGTATAAAACCATGATTTCTTTATTATCGTATCCGTTAATGAAATATTCTTGAATCTTTTCATCAACAAACGCCATGTTGTGCAATGACTGCTGGGAATGCCATCCTATCTCTAAATTTGATAGAGCGAGGCTGCGATGACACGATGTCGATAGCGCGATAAAGAAATAACAATGACACGATATAGAATCCCATCATCACTATCGCGCCATCGCATCATCGCTATCGCACCAACGCATCATCGCTATAGTGCCATCGCATTATCGCTTCATCGTACCATCGTATCATCGTAGTTGCGCTATCGCATCATCGTCATCGCGCTATCGCGTCATCGCTTCATCGTTATCGTACCATCGCGTCATCGCATTATCGCGACATCACATCATCGACTCAAATCTCGATGGTGCGATAGTGAACTGCGTGGCCCTATCCGGATTCCATTCAAAAAAAAAAAAAAAAAGATTTTTCGTCTTATTTATCAAAGTCTTAGGTGTTCCCATGAATTAATGTGACTGCTCTGTGTCGCCCGATTCATGAAGTGGGCTGATCAGGTTCTTTCAACCGGCAAGACCAGAAACATGTAGTCGCCCGACTATCGGTTTAAATGTGACCTAGGCATTACGCCTGACTAAATACAGGCCAAAATTTAACGTTATACGTTCATGGGAGGGGTACGTTCGGGAGTATAGATAAAATCAAAGAATTTTACTGATTTTAAAACAATTAACCGAATTCTAAAGAAGAATTAAGTAAGGTTATCATAAATCTTTTAATTACAAACAATGCATTACTTCACTTGATTATAAATTTGATGATAATGGGGATGGGGTGGGGGGAGGGGGTGGTTGGGGGCTGTTACAGCCACTTGGGAATGTTATTGACTGAAGTAGTAACGTACGTATTTAAACTTTATTACATATTGTCATTAGGCCTTATTTTACTTTTTGATCCGACACATATTTTGGGTTTCCCTTAGCAAAACATGGACACTTCCATTATATTCATATGGGTGGCGGGGGTATCATTTATTGAGAACATTGCTCACAATACCTCTAGTTATATATTCTGTTTAATTCTATTTTGAAAAAAAATATATTTTCCCTAAAATACAATTTTTGAGAAAAAGAAAATCAGTTTCAAAAGCACAGCAATCTTCTTTCTGGCAATTTTCTACATTTAAGAAAAAAATTATTCTTATTTAAACCAAAAAGGGTTTTTATCATGCTCAAAGAGCCCATTTTCTATTTACTTCTTGTCCACATGCGTGGATCTCGAAGGGATCGGAGAGTGGTCCAGAACCTCCTCAGTTTCCACATTAATTGCAACTTAATTTTAAAGACAGAGACCACAAAAAGAGAATTTCTGTAAGATTATCTTTAATTGTAGTCATTTTTTCTGAATCTCTCTCTCTCTCTCTCTCTCTCTCTCTCTCTCTCTGCGTATACTTGTAAAACGGTACAATAAATTTGAGCAGCAGAAAGAATTGTTTTTCTCAATAACTGCATGTACCTAGAGTCTAGTACATTGTATTTCGAAATTATTTTATGAACCTTTGTGCCATTTTTATAATCAATATCATAACGAATAATTTGAATTGAAAAAAAAAATAATAGAAGGAGAGAGGATTGTCTTACGATGTACCTTAAGTTAGTAAATAGTAATTTATTTCTTGACTCAAAATGTGTACATATGTATACCGTTTGCATTATTTTATACATTATTTTTGCTTGCAAGTATACATTTCTTATGAAATTAAAGTTTTAAAATCTTATTCTGTCTCAATAGTCAGTATTTATCGAATCATGAAATCGATTATCAAAGGGAAAGTCATTAAACTGTAAAAATTTCGTGGAGGGGGGGGGGGGTATGCTGTAATTAAAGTTCCAAATGACATAATTTTATCTTGGTGAAACGCAAATTACGCCAGACTAAATTTTGGTGTAAGACCCGGAAGTAGACATAAGTTCAGACTTACATTTACGGATTTTGATGAAACGGACCACTGATAGTCTAATTGTCTCCGCCCATCAAAGGTTACCTTGTAGCCTGATCATTGGAAAAAAAATCGGCATTTCTTAGTGCGATAGGTGTTAAAAATTGGCTTGTAGTTTTGATGTGTTTAATTATTCACTAAAAATGTACATTCAGGGCCTCTGAGAAAATTATGTTCTGTATGTATTTTGCAAACTATGTGATCTTTCTTCAGCTAGAAATTAACAAAACTACCCCCGCTTGTAATGTAAATCATTTTTGCACTTATAACTTATGCTTATTTTATTCATAGGAGTCGGAACGGGATGGGAGTAGGGGGCTTGGCCCCTTCACTTGTTTTGTGCAGAGATATACATTGTATATAAATTAGAGCTTATACATGTTTTATTACTTAACCCCCCCCCCCCCCCCCCCCCACACACACACACCTCCGATGTACACTTTTAATTTGCATCCTACGCCTATGTTATTAATTCCCATGTTATAATTGATATCTTTTTAAAAGGCCATAATAAAAATATTCCTAGAATCTCATCCCCGCCCGCCCCAATTTTAAACCCCCGCTTCGATTTTTTTTAATTTCTGTTTTTCTTCGTCTTAATTCTGATCGGGATCGGTATTCATCTACCATTCTACTTTCGTTTTAAATACCGCGAATGTCAACATGATTTTGACAGCTGAAAACATTGTAATTGCTGTAATACATGCATATATATTTTAAACAAGGGTCATTGGTTGAAAAAGATTGGTGATGATGTAAAGTAAGAGTTAATGGAACCTTTACTATGACTTTTATTCTGGTTTTATAGATAAAATTACACCGACTGACAAGGTCAATAAAAATTCTGCAAAATTGAAAAAATAAAAAATATGAAATAAAAGCCGCCCGCCCGCCCCGATTTTTTAAAAAAGTCGGATGAGAATCTAGCAATTTATTTATTATGGCCAAATCATTTCAACTTTAGTATTTCAATCAAAGTGCCTCTGCTACGTAAACATACTGTGGGGCTGTATACAGATTTCTTATTTTCTGCAGATAGCTAGCGAGAACAAATGACTGATTTAGCTTGTATCCCATAGAAAGGGACAGTGAGATTTTCTCTGATGATCTCATTGTAATCTTTTTACATATGTTATGGTGAGCAGTGTATAAATGATATGTATTATGTATCAAATATGGCTTTGGAGGACATACATGAAATCACATGTAATTGTCCTCGCAAACCTTGTAATGGGAAACCTTTATTAAACTGGAGCAATTTATTGTTCCTAAATTGAAATATTATACCATTTTCCACTTAAATTTGAATTCATAATTAACTGATAACACGAAAAATATCAAATGTCCCCTTAAGCCATATTTAAAATTTATAAAATATACAATGGTCACCTTAACTCACGTGAAGGGGTTACAAAATATTAGGGAGACCAATTTTTTTGTATATTTTTATCTAATAATTTTTTGTAGAATCCCGTCTAAAAATAGTAATAATTAGGGTCTAATGCGATCAAAAATGCATTCTGATTTTTGAAAAACAATACAGGAAAAAATATACATTTTGTCTACTTAAGCAAGATTTTCTGGCATGGGCTCCCTAATGCAGAAATCAGAATTATATATATATATATATATATATATATATATATATATATATATATATATATATATATATATATATATAAAGAAAAACTAATTTAAGTTGTTGGGAATAAGATATTGTTGTATAATAAATAGCCGATTGATGTATTGTTTATAAAAACCTTGTTATCACTAACTCAGTGAAAATGAAAAAAATAATGATTGAACCATTCGAGGATTTGAGATATCCATGGTGAAATATTATAAAAATGAAGTTAACCTTCAAAACGTCATCAACGTATCCATGGTATCTGCGATATCGATGTTCGATATACCAAAGTTCAACTGCAATCGATCATGTTATGTAAAAATGTATAAAATGATTTATTTTCATGATATATTTTAAACCTTTGAAATTATGAAGATGCTTTTCTAATATGGTACAATGTGAATGTGAACTTTCCTATACTTCCTTAGAAATGAAATATTTTCTCTGAATATCTGGGGGAGGGGGGGGGGGGTAGTGGTCATTAAAAGATATTTTAAGTGTAAAAACATTGTTTTTATATAATTGATATAGTTTTACATAGTTCTGTATATGTGCTGTAGGCAATAGTATATTGTTCTCTTTTTTAAATCATGCAATCAGGATTGAAAGCACTTTCCTTACGTTTTATTTTACTGCAATAACATTTTTTTGGTATATACAAGTATATCCTCAGAATTAAAAATAATTATAAAAAGTCTATGTCTATTGAATGTGTTTCTTAATTATTTTGTTTCTATGAATTGCTATGCTTTTTGTGTTCTAAATTTTTATGACATGTTGTCTGAAGTTTTAATGTTTAATGTTTTTGTTTCTCTGGAATGTAGTTTACAACAAAAGAACAAAAAAAAAAAAATGAAAATTTGAAAAGAAAATAGAGGATGTGCAATTGTCATTATTAGATAGTTTTTGCAATTATTGTAGTGAATTGAATTTTTCTAGTTTTATTTTTTTAAGAGTTACTTGATCTATAAACATGAGATAAGGAATATAAAAATGATGATCTGCATGAGATAATGTTACCTTTTATCCTTATCTCTGGCAATTTCTATTATTATGTAATAACTATTACTTTGAATTTTCTATTTGTTTATGGATATTTATATGTGTTGTAAACATAATAATAAAACATTCCTAACTAAGATATACAGTTTTACTTCTTACTTCACTGTTTAATGTACGAGGGTTGTCCAAAAAGTTTGTGGACAATGACGTTTTTGTTACAATAATTGATTCCATGAAGGATAAATCAATTGTATATAAAAATATTTCTTATAAAAATCCAAGTCAGAATGATTTAAGTTTTATTGATGGAACTTAAATTTTCTGCAAAAAATCGGGGTCTTTAAAGGTTGTTGATAGTACGCACGGACCAGTCTGACGTCAAGCTAATTTCTTTATAACGTCAACATTTGAATTTTTAGTTGTAACACATGTTCATGGACACATACTATATGATTTTGATGGCACCACACTTCCAAGTGCTATCAATAATCTTTAAGTATAACATATCATTTATTAAATTTTTAAGATTCAAAATAATGTACAAAACATTACCAACGTCATCAACATAAACAGTTTGCATACACAAACTGCAAAGCTCAGCGCAAAATTTATAACAACGCCATGAATAGAAATTTCCTTTTACAGCAAATTATGTGTGTTTTTAAATCCCTTTAGTGTCTTTGAATTTTTACACACCGTTGAAAAACTGTACGTACCAATCTCAAATCAATAAACTAAATATATTTCAATAATTATGAGTTGTTTAAACAAATATTTCGTCTCTTACATCGTTTCAACCGTATTAAAACATATATTTTGATTGGACGCTGACCCGTTCGGACGGCCGACGTCGCTTTTTCTGTCGAGTTTTGACACATATACGAGGGGTTATCAAAAAGTTCGTGGACTGAGGCTATAAAATTGGTACTATGTAGTCTGCTTTCAAAATTTATATGGAACATAAAACAGCACAAAATAAAGAAATGTTGAAAATTTTACCCTGATACGTTCATTAATTGCCAAATTCCTATAAAATGAAAACGACATTATATGATCACTCGGCTCTATCGTCGTTTATTCTCATGACGTCCGACAACGTCACTGTTTTTTTTTTCAATGTCTGCTTCTTCTACCTCATACACTTTTTTGATGAGATTCCCTGAAGCTGAGTAAGGACTGTAAAAAGGCTTGTTTACATGATTTTACAAGTCATGAAAAGTGGCCTTCAATGTATATAATATTCCAAATGGATTAATACATTGGAAGAGATCCGTGCTTGATTGTGCCAGCATAACTTGCTTTTAAGAGTTCAATATCTACAACACATGATCAACGTTATTTTGACATGATTGATTTTCACACCTTGACTACAAATCGACATTAACTGTGTATTCCTTTACTCTCTGAATGTATTTTGACATTAAAAGACGAGTACTCTTGATGCATATTATTTCTCTGTAGCCAGTTTCAACATATTTTAGGTCTATACTAGTTTTTTTTCAGGGGAAAAACTTTATAGAATGTTGGAAACGGAAACCCTTCCCCCTTTTGACGTCATTTTCAAGGCCTCATTTTTTTCACATTCCGTGAAAAATTTACGATAAATTTTCATAGAACTTCAAGAATGAAATGAAAATTTCATATTTTATGGAACAATTGTGTCCTGACAGGCTGACACAAACCTGAATTAACGGGATTTTAGGATGGCAAATGATCATATCAAAAGAGTTTTATTCAGTTATACATAGGTCACAAAAACGTAGTGTTGGAGGTTGCGCCGCCTGGACATACCATTCACTACAAAAACATTACTAATTTATTAAAAAATAAAATTTATGATTTATGGTTTATTCTTTAGATAGAAAAGATGATTCTAACTAGATATTTTAAAATTCATTGATGTGCATAAAGCGGTTTTAATTTTATGAAGCTAGTCCATGAACTCTTTGATAACCCCTCGTATGTTACACTTTTTATTCAGTATTTTCAATGTCTATATGATAAACCATACTTAAGATATCAGACAACGATGATAGTTTCTTTATTTGTGTTACATATAATTTTCATTAATTTTTGACTTGTTTTATTTAAAAATAATCATTTTAATCCGAACACTTTATATCAGAGTTTATGGCATTTTAACCTTGGACCGTGCGCACCATCAGCGACCTTTAACGACCCCGAATTTTAAAAAAATATTAAGTTCCTTCAATAAAAATTATACTATTCAAACTTGGTTTCTCATAAGAAATATTTTGATATACAATAGATTTATATAGAACCATTTATTTTAACAAAAACGTCACTGTAAATGTATATATATCATTTCAAATCAATACACAATAAGGAACAAAAAAATATTATGGAAATGAAAATGTGCTTTAATCGAACAGTTTAAAAAGGGTGTCACTTTTGCAAGGATTATCGAAGCCTTTCTTTTTATAAAACAAAATCATAGTCATACTTATGATTGTATGATTACTGTATTTTAAAAGTGATTTGAACATAATTTATCGTGTTTATTGACAAATCAAAATGATTAGACTCGAGTTCTATAACTTATCTAGACAGTCTTCTCCTTAATTTGAATACTTTGATTAAACAAGGTAACGTATTCTGAAAGAGCTAAGTACACGAAGTGCAAAAATCCGCCTAGTCATCAAAATAAGTGAAACTTGCTGAAATTATACTCGAAGTTTTGTATGTTGTAAAACATTTTATTTTTTAAGAATATCTTTTCTGGTTTTCTTTTTACAGCCGTTTCAATTTAGCATTGTTTTCTTAATCAATGCTGTCACGTCATTACGTTGACGTTAAATGCTTCAACACCGTGACGTTGACGTTTTGTATAAAAATAACACATAAACGTTTATGGAATAAAATTCAACAATATAGACCATTCCTCAACATTTTAAAATTTCAGGACAATGTTTCTATGAATTTTTTAAGAAGTTCTGAAAAAATGGATTGGTTTTTTTTTTATTTATCTGTAATTCAAAGAAATGAGAACTATTTGTTATATATTTATAAATAATGATTGAGTGGAAAAACCGTTGATACATACCACACCTTTTTAATGAAAATAAGGGGCAGATTAAGTTGAACACCAACACAAAGTGTTAATCTATCATATCTGAGTAAAACTGAATTTTTTGTAGTAAAATATATGTAGGACTCCAAAGTGCGATGGGACTCCAAAGTCCGATGGTTACGCCAAAGTCCGATGGTCTGCGCCAAACCCCGATGGTTTGATACGCCATAGTCCGATGGTGCGGAAAACAATTAACGTTTATGACGTCATAGTACTGCTGCACAAAAATGCGATACCGCGCTCTGCCAAGCCCGTTTTGTTTAAAATAAAACACAAAAAATATTAAATGCAAAGATCAACCCTCATCTTTTAGATATAGGTGCGAGACTAACACTTATCAGTCGAAAAATGTGTTAAAACTATAAGCTAGATATCTTGGATTGGTGCAGGACTAACCCAAATCTGTCCAATAGTGTGCGAGGACTTACCTTAAAATCTCTCGGGGAAACACATTGGTGTTCAAGAACTAACCCTTATCAGTCGAATGGTCTACAAGGACTAGCCCTAATAGCTCTGGTGGGCGAAAACAATAAGCAATATCAGTAAAAATGTATGTGAGACGAATACTGAATCAATGAATTTGGAATGCAGGACAACGTCATGGCGTCGGACCATTGTGAAGTCATAAACGTTGATTGTTCCCTTGCACCATCGGACTTTGGCGTGTCAAACCATCGCACTTTAGCGTCGCGCGTCTCATAGGAAACGAGCCATCGGACTTTCGCGCAACCGTCGGACTTTGGCGTCCGTAAAGACAGCGTGCCATCGGGGTTTGGCGCAGACCATCGGGGTTCGGCGAGACCATCGGACTTTGGCGTCACCATCGGACTTTAGAGTCTTACATATGTACTATGGTAGTCATGGAGGAAACGGATTTTAATATCCTTAAATAAGTTATTATATGGTCCTACGGCATACAAACTGAAAAAATAGAGATTTTACAAAGAATAGACAAGTGTTCTTTAATAACGAAAACATCAAGCTTAAAAAATGCTTAATTAAAAATGAATATGCTTGTAGTTAAATCACCGTTTATCATAATTATTGTCATATAAAGATTTCGCTGCACTTCCTAAATTTATGGTATTTCCTGAACATTTGATATGTACACAGTTTTTACATGTAATACACGAAAAATAGTGACAATATTGAAGGCTACATATGTATGTTACGCACACAGAGCATAATATATATTTAGGAAAGAAACCACAATAGTAGTCTTTTAAACAAAATTGATGCAAAGCAGGCGCACGTAGCATCGTCTTTGAAAGAGTGGGGGGGGGGGCAGAATTTTTTTCACTTACCTGTAAAATCGACAAAAAAAAAAAAAAAGAAAAAAAAGAAAAGGAAAGAAAAAAAAAAATTACTCAAACTCGAAAATCCTATTTCGTGGGGGAGGGGTGGGGCAACTTTTTTCAATGTCAATTTTCTTTCACTACCACTTGTTTTGCAAACAATACTACATTTCCCTGATATCATTTTACTATGGTTAGAAGTGGGGGGGGCACCAACCTTTCAATAAACATTTTCAATCGTAAAGGTAATGTTGGGAAAAAAGTGCCCCCCCCCCCTTTGTTGCTACGTGCCTGCAAAGCATCAAATCGGCCGCAAAAATTAGATTTTTTACGTTAAAAAAAAGAACATAACGAAAACACAAGATTTCCAAAGTATTAAAATTATAATCAAAGTCAAAAATTTTATCAAACTTCTCTCAGTACCACTTTTTATTTTAAAAATCTACACTTCCCCTTCTTTGAATACACTGCAACATGTGCGTGTTGAAATAAGGGGGGGGGGAGGCTTTAAAAAAATAATATTTACAGATTATATAACTAATCAATTTTCTCATAACTGAATAAAATCAAAATGTATATTATTATTGAAAAACTAGAGGATTACGGATAACTGCGACTTAGCATGACTAGCTTTCGACAGGGGGATTAGCTAAAAAAAAAAAAAACTAACGCACGAGGACTAGCATGACTAGCTATCGACCAAGAGATAAGCTCAAAAACTAACGCACGAGGATTAGCTGATTCACAGCGATTTCCATGGTATTGCTCAGATCTAATCACTTAATTTTATATAGGGAAAATTCAGTAGAGGTATAATAAACGAAACTAACTTCACGTGCTAATATCATGAATCTTTGTCATGTGACAACGCCGATGTTCTTTCAAAATATATGCGGGTTGAAAAAATCGTTGTGTCTTTTGAAACTAATTTATCTAGGACTTCTTTTCAGAAAACCTATTACAACATATGAGACATTTCGGCACTGTAATTCATATCCTGACAACATGTCAAGCAACATATTAACTTACCATACCACCCCCCTCCCCCCCACCCCCCGGATACCATGTTGAATGAATCAGAGACAAACGCCCTATCTATCAAGTTATATTCTACACGTTTTTTCGAGAAAAAAATATGACAGACAGGTAAAATTATCAGTTCAATCCGTTTATGATACATGTATTTACAATTGGGACATACCGGTATAATGAATTAATCCAATGACCAAGTCACGAAACATCAGTCAGTGGCGTATATTCCATATAGGCTAAAAGGCTGTAGCCTACACATCATTTTCTCAAGGATTACAAAAATATATAGGGCATACATATATATCTCTGAAAGTAAGAGTTATTAATAAAGTTGCTTCAAAATTATAGGTATTGCCTTTTTAATTTTATTTCATTTTAAGTCAAATAGCAAAAAGGCCGTATTAATTCTTAACAAACTGGATTTTACCGGGTACTTTATCCGACGGTTTGATTTCGAAAAGTGGGTTAAGTCATACGAGGTGAAATTTCAAAATTTACTATGAAGTCTATAGTAGAATATTTTTTAAAAATACTAAAAAAAAATTAATATAAAATAATTAAGAGCTAATACTGGCCTTACAATGCTGAAACCATTGTTTAAAAAAGGATGACTCAACGATCTATAAAATAAAAAGTTGGTGTGACATTCCACCTTAATTATAAACAGGACAACAACAACAACAACAATTAACAACAACAAAAACAGAATGAAAGCAAAGGTGATTATATCATGCGATAATATAAAGTGTTTCGCAAAGACAAGATAAAAATAAAAATGCAAATTTTTCTACAGAGCAATATTTGTTTTTTTTTTTTCTGTGGTACTACAAGAATTATATTCCTATAAAGTTTTAAATATATTCGTTTTAAAAATATTTTTATCGTAAAATCGCATGATTTTGTATTTAATTTTCAAAATTTTCTCGGGGGTGGCCCCCCGAACCCCCACCTACGGGAGGGGGCGACCCCCTCCAGTACCTACCCCCATTCGGCGCTTCGCGCCTCAGGTGAATCGGAGATTCACGTTAGCCTACACATGAACAGAAAGGAATATACGCCGCTGTCTGTAATGTTCTTAATTTTTTTTATCATACCGATTTTTAAAAATAAATGAAAATGCAATTCAATTATTAATTTCTTTTTAAATATTACTGTATCCCTGTAGTATCTTTACTGGCATATTCATTGCATATATTATTGTCTTATAAACAAGTACTAAAGTTATCTGCATCCCCCCCCCCATTACCTTCAGGCTAATTTTTTTTCGTTAGAAGACCTCACTCTCTCTTATACATGTAGCTTCTAATTTTATGTCCAGGCTCTATCTCCTATAAGAATGTACTCTACTATAAACTGACTTAATATTGCTAATCTTGGCTGCCCTCTTTCCCTCTGACCTGAAGTTGAACAGGTTACATTTGAGAGGAGTAACTAAAAATAAAAAGAGATAAACAAGTAGCTTCCCTTTGACTTTTTTTTCATGTGGCATGAAGGCGAGACTGGAATTACCTGCAATCATAAAGAGCTGTCACTATCTCGGTACATGTAGTAAGTTATTCGTTTTTACAATGTACATTGTATCAGTCTTATAAAGGCCCATCACAAAAATTACACGCTATCAAAAATCACTATATTTTCGCCAGTTGTTTATTTCAATAGATTTATTTGAATTTTCAACTCGAATTTTCTAGGTTCAGTACTTCGCTAGGCCTACATAATTATGTTATAAACTCTCGGATCGGAAAATATTTTTAATAATAAACTTTTTAAATTTAAGAGGTCTTCTTGAAATGCAAACAGCAGTTTCTGAAATGCATGTTGGTTTCGGATAGGGCCTGTTGTTTTGTGCGCTTGTATCTTGACTCAGCCAAACGTAAATCATTTTATCATTTATGAAGCCAGTCGATGCAGACTTCACTACATACACAATTTGTGTTTTGTAAAGGGGTAAAGCAATAATTTTCAGTTTATATATACATCCTGGTAGTTGCTACCGATGTACCGGTAATTGGTTATGTTACAAATATATTCTAGGACTATTAAATTGCAACTTGGTGACAATAAAGTTTCTCGGGTGATCTCCCTTTGATTACATAGTGACCATGGAGACGAGATCGTGAGATAAAACATCAATACATTGTTTGTAAAATAAATAAGATTTGGGGGAAAGAGTATCCATTTTTTAAAAATATTTCAGCATAATCAATGATAATGTAAACCTAGATCAGCTGCGCTTGACTAAAAAGTCTTGGGTTAGGAATGAGTCACCATTATTGCATCTTCATGCAGTCATGCTTTTAGAGACTCCGAGAGACTTTCGTACATTTTTTTGCCCCACAACACAAAATAACTTACAATAAATGGTATATTTGCATTTGAAAACTAATTAAAATTTACAAAAGCAACATATAATCTTGTTTCTTTTTAATTAATTTGGGTAAACCCCCATTATTTCCACTTTGGTGGTCGGTGCAAAGAGATTTGAATCGAACGAAAATTAAATATTTCGATGTGGCCACACCCCTCGAACAAAATAAAATAACACTCTATTTGTTCATTTTTTAATTTTCTTTTTAATGGTGTGAATTTTATTTTGTTCAAAGGGTGTGGCCACAGCGAAAATGTGAATCAAAGACAAAAAAAATGCTAAAAATTGATAAAAAGTGGCAAAGTTCACGTGTTTAGACGTTTTCTGCACAAATATGACGTCATCAAATGAAAATTTTGACGTAAACTATTCAAGTTTGATACCTAAGGATAATATTTCCGTAAATAATTTTCTTCTTCCCCTCACTTTATTTTTCCTAAAATCATTAGGCCGATCTAGCACATTCGTGGATTTAGCTCTTTGTCTTCATCTATAAACCTTTACTCGGTTTGATTTGTCTATATTGGATTTGTTTTTGAAATATCAATAAAACTTTTCCTAATTTATTTCATTTTCCAGTTCTTAGGAGAAAAAATTCTAAGAGGTACCCACTTTTCTAAACTTGTGTCATTATATTTAGTCTCTTCCAAAGAAAACAAAATGAATCTATCAACTGTCCTTATTTGTATTTTCTGACAAGGTCATTATTTCGACCATAGAATTTACGAAAAGTTGATTTAAACAAGACTTTTGATATCCTTGTTTCGTTAATTTTTTGCCAAAAGCTTGTCATGTTTTCGAAATTGTTGATACAAAATTGCAAATTTAAGCAAGATCTTGTGCTGTTTTGAACGAATAGCAAGCAGCTGCATATAAAGTCAATGGGAATAAATTTTCATTCATTGTGGAAAACGGTTGTATTGCAAGTTGACGAGCTCTATTTTTTGATGTTAGAGACTTTTGTAAAATTTTGTGATTTAAAAATTTGAAATTAAGAGATCCTTGGGTTTTTAAGTACATGTACATATCTAATCTGATTCATATCACTTCAAAAATGCGATTATGACATCTTGAAATCAAAGTTAAGGGTTTTTTGGAATAAGACCTTAAAAGCAAGGTCCCATGTCCCGCTAGAAGTTGGCATGATAAAGCACCCTCGCTGCTCTATGGACCTGAGTGCTGCGTAAAGGTCTAATTTGTAGACTTTCACTGGTGTATTTTACTATCTATAAAAGTGTAAAAAAAAAAAAATAGCAAGAACTAAATGTCAATGCAAAATATTGATCATTTGTGTGGCCGAAATCTACCTTTAGGGTCAAGAGTTGAATAAATTTCAATCTACACTACCTATGGATGCTTTCATATGAATTTGACCAATCTTGGTTTTGATGTTCTTGAGGAGAAGAGTTTTTTTTTTTTAAAATTCTATGTGTTCCTATATAAAACATTAATCGGCCATTGCAGACCCCCCTACCCTCTTGGGTCATGACTGGAACAAATTTGAATCTAAACTACTTGAGGGTGTTTTCCCAAACGATTCAACTTTCCTAGTCCAGTTGTTCTTGGGAAGATTTTTAAAAGATTGTCTTTTTCACTAATTATTACCTCTTGATAGAGGGCGTGCCCCTTCATTTGAACTAATTTACTAGTAATTAAACTCCCTTCGCCGAACAGCTTGGTAATTTTGGTTGAAAGGCTTGAGAAGAAGTCGGAAATGTAAAAAACTTTACAGAAAGACAGACAGACTTACAGAAGGACAAACAGGGGGATGCTTTACACAATGTGATCAGAATACTTGAGTCTACAAACTAAAATTAATAAAATCTGTCGACAATTAAGTGTGACTTTTATTGCCCTCTTACGATTAATTAGTAAGAAAAATTTCAGTCAACATTCTAGAATTGTTTAAAAAACATACCAATCGAATATGAATTGGAAAGAAGGTTGCAGGATACTCCCACATTATTGTTATTTTAATCTACATACTAAGCATATTAATATACACGAGATTTATATCCTCACCAAAAGAAAAAATGATTTTTTAAACAAAACTTATCTCTCGCCCTTTCCTTTTGGTGTTGATGACATCAAGTCATGATAATAGCAGCCTCTATAGAATTTTTTTTTATTTTATAGAATACAGTGGAAAATATAAAATATTCACACAACATTTTCATTTTTCTAATTGAATTTATTTAAAAAAATTAAAGAAATAAAAAATACACGTATCTTTTCATTCATGGTTTTCTGAAACTATGAATTCATTCTGAAATAAAAAGAAGAAAAAAGATAGGTCAGTCGCTGTATTTTATCAGTAAGTAAATATGAACGGCAGAGAGAGTTGAACTACGTACAGGAGTACTGCGTAACGACATATTCCATGTACGGCGTTTATCAAAAAGTGTTACTTAAAAAACTACAAGGAGAAATTTTTGAAACTTCAAAATGTAATAATTGTTAAAATAAATAACATCAATGCACGCTATTAAAACTTTACAAATGAGTTATTTCCTACATTAATTATGGTATGTTATACAAGTTCATGAACATGATATGAAGCGCGTCTATAGATTTGTATACCTTGTCATTAGTCACCTGCACACCTTTTTGTTACAAGCAGTCTAATGAAACACATGGAAACAATGAACAGTATTCAAGATCAAAAGTCCATAAAAAATACAAAATAGGAGCAGAGCAAACATGAACCTCTAAAATGTCAGTGGTAAGAATCTACTCTTAGGCTGATGTAGACTGATTTATTGTTTGTTGTTTAAGGTCCATCTAGAAAAAATTTCACTCATGTGGAGATGTCTCCATTTGCATTGGAAAGCTACAAATTTTGTCCTATACACGGCACTTAGGGCAATATAGTAGTAAGGTATCTTTTTTCGTGCCAGCTCACTCTACAACACGGGACCTGGGTTATACGAGGACTGTTCAACAAATAATGTCATGAACTCTAATGACAATGACATACAACACAGATATTATATAACATAAGGCTTGACTTTCTCTCATGATTGAATCTTTAATGAATTGAAATCAGCTCATGTGTCCACTCTTCATATAATCTTTCATTGTAAGAAGCTGAAAATCAAGGGCTAATCGAGACACTGCATTAAAAATGAATGGAAAAGAACCAGTAACTAGAGTTAAATTTAACGCTTCATTTAAGCTGATGTAAAAAATGATAAGAATCCGAAAGAAATATTCACTAAAATTTGTGAAATTAACAGCAACCAATGCCTATTTTATAGACACATGCCTGTTTCAATGAACAATAGTGATGTGATGGGCTTCAAAAATGGGTACCATCCCTGGCGACAAAGATTTAAAACAACGAATGTTCTGTTTGCCAAAATTCAACACATCATCATTCATGATATTTGATTGACCTTAAAACACATAGCAAATTTAATAAGCATCAATTTTGGGGTAGTTCACACAAATCTAAAAAAAAAATATACAGTATAAAAGCTAAGTACTCAATGGTTCCCCTTTGTTTTGAAAAATGATTGAAAACGACATCATGCAAGAGTATTTTAAAACATCAGAAATTGTAGTCATCTACAAGACAAGCACTGAAATGTGGTCAAGATACAACAATGGAGTCCATAAAACAATACAAAATAGAAGCAGATCAAAATGAAACCCAAAACATTACAGTTGGGATCAGGTGCCATGAGGGAGTGAGAGAGACAAAGGAGTTCTGTAATTTTAACAAACATTTTGACATTATTGCCATTGTTATGTTATTACTCTACCGGAATGTGTAATCTGGGTCCAGTAAAAATTAAAAAATATGGTTACTAGTATTCCTAAAAAATTTAAAAATTGATCTACGTATAACCTCGTTTAGAAAGGTCACAAACCAAATATCAGCTCAATATTGTATGTGTAAATGTTTTGAAAAAAGGAATGTGGAAAACCCTTAAATAAAACCTCATCTGAAACATCAATTAGCAAACAAAAATCAGCTCATTCTCTAGAGGCGTTTGAGAAAAGTGCAAAACCAAGTGGAAAAAACCGATAGACAGACAAAAAGCTAAATGAATAAAAAAGACAGAGGAAGGACACAGCGGAGACAAGAGAGTCCCAGATTTCATTTCCGGAAGGGAAAAAATAACAACAAAATTGAATTTAAAAAAAAACAATTTGGGGCTTCTATATATTGAAAGATTGAGAGGCGTGTTTTTGATTCTTTTTTGTTAGCTCCATCAGAATTACTGAATTTTTAGATACCAGTACATATATAATAAAGATATTTAGTGCGGTTTTATCATCATTAGTGTCTCCTTCAGAGGAATGGGTAGGTTGATACCAGTACTGAGGAAAAAAAGTCCATTGAGCAAAAAGTGGTGACAAAAATTAAACCATACCCAGCTCGGTAGGTGGCGGCAATGTACGCTGTTGTCCCGAAAACCATCCGGGGTACTGAAATATGCCATCCGGTACTTCAGTCTTCAGATCCTGTCACCTAAAATTAATTTGAAATTAACTTACTGAAATAAAAACAACAAATAGTATTCAAACAGTTTATTCACAAGAATACAATTAAAGAGCACAACAAATACAGACTTTTAAAACAACAGAGGTGGTATCATATGTCAGGAAGGAGTTGGAATATATACTGGACTAACACTTAGTATGAAAAAAATCAGTCATCATTAGACTTAAGGGTGATATTTTCTCAGTTTGTAGAAGTTTCGAAAACAAAATTTTATAATGTTCAATTTGTTATATTAAAAATTGCTCTTATTGGATAAAATGACCAAGATATAACTATATATCAATTTAAAAAAATAAATATTTTATTATTTGAAACAAAAAACGTGCAGGAACAAGTCAATATATTGTACTGCAGAGGAAATTCGAATTAAAGTTTATTTTATTATTTGTTTTTTTTTTTGTCAGAAAATCTTACTTCTTGCAATATCAATAAAAACTTTAGGTTTCATATATTTCATGTAGACATTATTTTGCAAATATAGTTGGCGTTAAAGCTCATCAATTATTTGCAAATACACCGTCATTGATTGCTGTGAAATATAAAAATATTTCAAAAATATGGAGGAAAACAATACAACATTTCTCAATAATTTGATCATTGACACAATATAATATTAATGTCAGTAGAATACGGGCAACAAAGGTAAGGCTTGGCTATAAATAAGTTAGAGGTTGTATTACTCAGATTTTTGTAAAATTAGAATAAATCAAAGTATTGAAAGAAAAGCCGCGCTTTAATTGCTCGAGTATATTGCCTGATCCGAAGTTAATACATATTTAATTTTTTTTTTCCCTTTGGCCATTGATTTTAAACAGGTAGAGTTTGTATGATTATGATTAAAAACAATATCCCATATACCAGTAATTAAAATTAACAGTCCAATATACCCAAAGATATGTTATGATTTTAGAATTCAATAATTCATTGTATTTCTGATAATTTTTTGCAAAATGGTTTATGTAAAAATATTTTTAACAGATATAATCGATTATCTTTGTTACATGACGAAAAATGGCTGAACATTTTACAGCCAAGAAGAAAGACCGATATCATGTATCTCTAAGCAGTGTGTTGACCGTTCGAATGAATACTCCTATTGATTGTGATATAATTTTAATTTGTATATCTTTAAAATATATAATATAAATGATAACTACCTAACGTTCCAAGGACCTGTCAGTATAAGTCTGTACTTGTCTGCATCATCTGACACGGAAAACTGGTCATACATCTGATAATAACTCGTACCATTGTTAAGTGTGATCGAAACATACAGGAAAGGGTTAATGTCCTTCGTGAACAGGTATATGATGTCATTCCCTGAAATAAAATAAAAGAAGAAAAGAAATGAATAAACAAATAAACATGGTGCCTTCATATTCAAAAAAATTATCGAACCGTCAAATGGAGACCTTTTGCATTGTTTTGTGCCCTCAAAATGTACATACACTTATTTTCTTATATATGATCAAACCTTTATTGCTTCATTAATTTATTAGAAATGTTGGGTTAAAGTAAGTAACAAAAAACTGTTAATATAGATCTAAAACTATTAATGAAAATGTCTATAGTAAAGTAACCATGTAAACCATATAGAAAAATGCAACAAAAGGATGTCTAGAAAATAAAATATCAAAGAAATACACAGACGTCTCTATACAGTATATACCGAAATGAGCAAGAATGAACTTGAAATTGTAATCTCGGTCAATATGAATCAGCCTACTTGTTAATATTCCCTTTCTCATGTGTAAAAAGCCCTTCAATTTTAAAGCATAGAAGTGTTTTGCCTCTAAATTATGTGTAAAAATGAAATTGAAGTAACATGCTGATAGTAAGAAATTACAAACCGATCCAGTATGCTGTTTCTGCCTCCCCAAAACCTCTCTTATAATCCACCCATGTCCTGTCAAAACTTACTGATCCACTCCTCCGTCTTTGAATTGCCTTAAGTTCATAAAAAGGTATAAGTAGATAATAACAGTGATACAATAAAAAGATATCACACACTCCACTTTAAAGAAATGAGAATTAAGTGTCTTTTTTGTTTTTGTTTTCTTTTTGTTTTGTTTTTTTTTTGTTTGCGATAAACGCGTGTTTTTTTAAACTAGAGAAATGTGTGACACTTCTAAGTAATAGAATTGTTTAGACTTTAAAGAACGAATAAGCTTATCAGTTGAGAAAAGTCTCATCCGAACATAATACTAAGTTAACACATGGCACAACTGCTATGCTTTTTTGCTTTCTATCAACATATTCAGATATACTGTATACACAACATAGAAGGGTAGCTTTTTAATTTACTAATCATCACTCTCTACCATTTGTCACTTTATCGAATAAAATTAGCCAACAATTGCAATTATACAAAATAGATGTTTTGTTACTAACTGTTACTCTCCGCCATTGGAAATATACACAGTGGCTATTCTTATAATTTACTCTCCATCCCCGCCATACGTCAACGTATCATAAAATACACAGATTATTATACACAGCGACTGTTCTTGTTACCTACCGTCCACCTTCTGACATTCATCACCATATCACAAAATGCATGGACAATATTATACACAGTGGCTGTTCTTGTTACTTACCGTCCACCCTCCGCCATTCGTCAACATATCACAAAATACATAGACCACGTGACATCGTCTTCTGTACGGCGATATGCCGTATATCCCAGACTGAGTGTGGCCATTGTTATAATACTCTTGACAATCCTTTGGTAGAGTATCTGAAAATTAGGAATTCCTTTTAAAGTTAAGTTTGAATCATTGGTTTGTAAATTGCGCAACTTAATTGGCATTTATCATGTATCTATATGACTAATAAACCAATAATTTGCAATTAACTTGAAAACACCTACTATGGTTACAATTTACAAGTTAAGCAATAGAAAAAATATACTCAATGTTTGAATTTTTCTCTGTCCTACAATGTTAAATTTGTATCTACGTCTCTTTAAAGTCTTGTTTTTATATTTAAATTTCTACGCTTAAAAATTCGCAAGCATTGCAATCAAATCAATTTCAAAGTTGTTGATGAGAAAAAAACACATCAAATTGAATATGCAAAATAATCAGTTATAACTTCTTCCCCTTCTCTTCATTTTTGGCTAGCCCCGTGAGGATCCGGGTTACTTTTTAAAAGGCGACTAATGGGGCTTTTGAGACCGTATACAAAAAGGTGTGGCATGATCACCTGCTCAAAGGCCCTGAGTGCCGAGCATAGGCAAAAATGTGCAGCCCTTCACCGGCAATGGTAACGTCTCCATATGAGTGAAATATTCTGGAGAGGGACGTTAAACAATATTCAATCAATCAATCAATCAATCATTTATGGCTACTTTTTAAAATAATTATTTTTTACAAAAAAAATCATGTTCACTTAATGATTAATGCAAATTTTTTTTCTCTTTTTGTCGCCTAAGTTTTACAATTATTATAGCGTTCGTTCTAGGGTTACAAAGATATTAATTGACCATTACGACGCAGGTTTCTATCCGAACGCAGGGCTAAGATCCCTTACTGCTTCTTGGCATGAGGACTAAAAATATATGTATAATTTCAATCCTTGACCCGCATGGTATTTTCTTTCTTTCTTTTTTTGATATATAACAATAATAATTTGATATTTAATATTTAAATATTCATGAGCTTATGTTATGTTTTCCTTTATCATTCTTAATTAAATGTATGTTGTATTACGTCCTATTCTAGATATTTTAATTAATAAATAGGGATGTCAACATTTATAGGTGAAGGGCTCCATGTCATAACCTTTACACGATTTAAGGACCATTGAGCAAGGAGTGATATTTATTGTGTCAATTCCTGACTTGACAAGGGACATTGTTTTCTGTAGGTCTTTTTCAAAGTACAGTAACTTTCACGACAAAGTCCCTAGCACTTAGCAAAGAAAAGTTGCTTCCTATATTAAAATTTCGAAAATGTCGTTATTTTTGGAGAACGAAAAAGAAATTGTGATTAAGTTCCAAAACTTTAATTCATAAATTAAAGAGTCAACGAAAATATATTGTAAAGCCTGGAAAATGATACGTACAACCTGCGCAGTAATACTTCCATCCAGGTTCTGGTGAGTTCATTTCTTCCATGAGGCAGTATTTGTGCAGACGACATTTTTTAACAAACAAATTAAACCCGAAGCAATGACAGCGGTGTTTACACAGAAAAGCACAGTCCGAGAGTGACTCACTGTCATCTTCAGATATCAGTTCTGTTTCCGTTCTAAGGTCATCGAACTGTGATTCTGTTGTATATAACTGACCAATCGTATTCACTGACATGAATATGGACAAAATGTAGAAAGCCAGAACAACAGACTTTTTAAAGATTGGCATTGTCTTAATAAAAACGTCAAAATAACACTCCTTGTTCAAAATAACACCAATGATAAATAAAACGAACTATTCATTATCACAAAAATCGGTCAAAACGACAACAATGTAATAGTTCCTTATATAATATTGCAAAAGAATAATCGTTTATCAGTAGTGAATAACCTCATCCCATCTTAATGACTGTTGAAACGCACCTTCTGTTTTATCTTGATATACATTAGCTTACCTTCCTGTGAGAGTTCCTTTTGAATCGCATGAATGAGTACACCATTTGAATAATTAGCATGAACAAAACAAAACGACAGTTAGATTGAAGGTCAGCCAATGAGAAACATAATTATATTTCTGGGCAATAAACTGTATAAATGTACTATTTTCATTTTGGAACTTTGTTGTTTCATTTATATCACCTACAATGTTAAAACGGTTTTCATTTTTTTCACGAAATAAACAAGAAATTAGTTCATTTTAGAGGAAGAAAATACAAATATGAACATGTTAATTAATAAACATGTAATAATCTTTTGAATGAAACATGAAAGAATATAATAAAGTATCATTAAGGAGAGATGATACAAACAAACGTTTGTCAAAAAATTGAAAATAACAACTTGATTCATTTTTTAAGGAGTAAAATGAAAAGGTTTCACCGCATAGTTTTTAATCTTTTATTCAATTTTGCACTGAGTGACAAATAATTGCATAGATTAGCAAGGATGGCATAAGAGAGGCAGAATCTTTAACATCATAGAAGGTTTACAATTTTATTCTAGAAATTTATCATTTGCATCATTTACATAAATGAAATAAAGCTGAAAAAATATACTAATCTAGGCATCCATTTTTTGTATCATCTGTCCTTAAAATGATGTTAACACTGTTTTTGTATTTTATAAATAGATATCAAGGCAAAATAATGACAAAAATGAATTCATTTGCTTTAAATTAGATAACATAGTTTACCTTAATTTCTGAATAATCAAAATTGTTCAGTTCAATTGATTTTCGCTCGGATAATTGTAGATTGTATATCTAGTTAAATAACTTCTGGAGACAGAAAAAGGCACGGCCATTTTATTCACAAAGAAACCCTAACTTCTTTAATATAGGATTGCAGAGTAAAAAGGTAGACATTTAGGCAAAAAATAGAAGAAAACGTGAAATCAAAAAATGTTATTAGAGTCCGAAATTCAAGTGAAGATAGCATTGCTATTCAAAACATTATCCCATTATTTATTTTATCCTATTTGTTGTGAGGTAAAGGAATATAAATCTTTCCCAGGTTTATTAAAACAGCACAAATTTCGTCACCGACCTCTGAATAATATAGGTAGGATCAGATACTCTGTAGGAATTGCATGAATTAAATAAATTCATTGCGTTACATGTTTATTACCAACAGACCAAGTAAAACTGACCTGTACCATCAAAAGGGTGTTTTAAAGCAGTGTCTGATACTTATTCCTTCAAGCAAAAATTTTAATATGTTTATCAATATTGAAACATCATGGTGATATTTAAATGCTTTTGAACATAAATTTTACTCTTCAGTTCAACGTCAGGAAATGCTATGGTTTGCCTGCATTCCCATACTGCAATGTTATTTTATGTCAAGGTTAGGAATTTGAATGCTTTTAAATTAATAAGAGATACCGGTATGTTCAAATCTATAAAGTATGACATCGCTAATTACATTTTTAAATGTAAAATTGGAAAACTTGCTCAATTTAAAATTAAAAAGCGCTATTTACAGATAATTTAACAAATGTGTAATTACTTTTGTTAATTTCGACGTCATAAATTCTTAATATCAAAAGCACACATTAGCTAATGATGATTTCAATTACTTTTTTCTGTCACAAGGGAAATCAAAATTTTAAACCACCTTTATCATTGTTTGAAAATAAATTAAAGGGTTACTGAGAATCGTATGTTACTTATCGTGCAAGTTTTGCCCATAAATGCTAGAAAAGAAAAAAAAAGATATTTATATAAGAATGCCTTCTCAATGTTTGAGTTGAACTTCTACATTGAGATAAATATTAGTAAGAACTGAAGAGAATCCGTTCTCAAATTAAAACTAGAGGTACTGTGAGCGATGAGCTCACTAAATGATACCCCCCGCCTCCCATATGATTTTAACTGGTGAAAAAGTCCATGATTTCCTGTGGCCGGAAACTTATGTGTCTCAAAAAGTAAAATAGGAGGTGCACAATGGCAATAAATAAAGATTCTGTGAAAGTTTCATCAAATTTCATTCAGTGGTATGAGAAGACGGATAATCTATGGGTACCCCAAAGCGTTTCGGACGGACGGACATTTACGGACGGACGGACGGACAGACGGACGGACGGACGGAATTAACGATTACTATATACCCTCCCGCTTTTCAAGCGGGGGGTATAATAAAATACATTCAGTAGAAGTCAAGTTTAGAGCTCTACATTACTTCCTGTATGCATAAACACATGTATGAATACTCTTTTGTACGTCTCCTATATAAAAATTAATTTGCATGTACATGTTTACATCTTTCTTGGAAAAAAGACATAATCTCTTGGATTAGATATCAGTCCCTGATTCTAAATTTGAAATTTATTAGGTCCTGCCTTTAAACACTTCTTTTAGGTTCATATAGTTTGTAGTTTTGTATGAAATTAATCACTCTTTGTCATGTTTTCATTTTCATTGATCAAAATATCGCTAAAATAAGGTTTAAAATTACGATACCCAACTATATTTCCTGACACTTCCAGTTTGCAAATAATTTAACTCAGCCCTGTTACTTGGTCATTTGCTTTGATGATATTTCAAAAAAGAAATTGGCATGCCAACGACGAAGATTCTCGATTGTGAATTTTTAAAGTTATATAAAAAATGTAAAACTCTGTCTTGAATTACAAGTTACGAAAAGAAATAAATCTGTTACATTATCAAGACATTATCTTTAAAGGTATCGATAGCATAGAAAATCAATATTTTTCTCGCACATTAGTTCTGTGGTCGTTCTCAAGCCCTGAATTACAGTTTTTACCTATTATATATCATTCTGGCTGACTTTATTTTCACATCTGATCCTATACCTTTGTGTTAAGTCCCTTACCATTTCCTCTGGCAGTCTAGCTGTCCTTCTGTCTATCTGTCAGTCTCTCCAAATGCCGGAAATAAGGCAAATTCTTTTTTATAATTGAGATAACGATCGGATTCATGATGCTCTAAATTAATATTCCAAACGAGTTCCTACCCTTAAGAGAAAAAGAGAAACCCGGAAGGGGACATGCATTGCCTATGCAACACTTTCAGGATGCTTGATATATTAAATAGGACTAGGAAGGATCTGCCTACCTGGGCAATGCTAAGAGGTCGAGGTTTTTGGGACCAATCAATAGGAAGGTTTTTTTATCATCCTTCGGACTTGCTTACGATCCTATAATTTTAAAGAGTGAATAATTTATACCCTTTTCCCATATTAGTATATTTTAAAAGATTGTCTATAGATTGGTAATTATCTTCTTGTTCTTCATCAGACATAGTGGTCCCTAGGGTATGGAATTTAGTCTGAAATAGATATGACTTTTTAAAACTAATCCTCTTATTAGAGGAGAACTATATGTTGTATACTAATTAACTTTTCGAAATTACGTTTGTCATTATTGAATTAGCGGTAGATTTATTTATATGTGTTACTAATAAATATCATATGACCAATTTCTTGTGTTGAAACAATTTTTTTTTTCTAAAAATAAGATTTAATTTTTATAGTACAAGGTGAAGAAACATTTTTTTTACTTTAATTCTGTCAATTGGTCTCAGACTTTTAAAGACCCTATTGAAAAGTACATTGTGAACAACTGTTTCGCAAAAATAAAAGTAAAAAAAAAAATAAAATAAAAATTGCCCAATTTTACAATTTTCAATCATTATACCGCATCTCCAAAACACTATTTTACATAAATTACAAGTATTTAACAACCCTATATATAAGTTAATTAAGATTGATCTCTTTTTTGAAAGGATACTCTCTTTGTAATCTTTGGAATGATGTATTCGGACCATATTTTGTTGTAATATTTTGAGATTTTTGTTAAAAGAATTGATTTCAAAAGTTATTGCCAATTAATTTGCTTTAAAGTTTAGAAGATTTTAAATTAAAGGTATGCTAGATTGTTTAATGTAAAGTTCAAAGTTTCATAAAGTATGTCAAAGTAATTCAACAATGAAATCAAATATTTGTTTAAATTTCAAAATACCATATGTTCATTTCTTAAAATTCAGTATCATTAAAACGTACCATTTCTCTTCACTTTATAAAACGTTGCAGGTACTTAGAGAGAGGGAGGTTTTTTTAATAACACTCTTGCAAATTAAATAAAAATTATAGCCGTTTTCAACATATGTATTTTTAAAATAATGTCTATGGATTGATCTATTTCTTTTTCATTAGACATAATGGTCCCTAGAGACAGGGTCTGGAATTGAGCTAAACAAAGACTTAGAACACCAAACCAATTATTTTAAGAGAGGTAATAAACCTGTTGTTTACTAATTAGCTTTTCGAAATTAGATTTTGAGGTGCTTAATTAAAAGTTAGCAATGACTTTGAAAGAAATTTGTATGTCTTTCTAATGAATATCATATATTAAAATTCTTTTTTTGGAAAATGAAAGTATTCTGAAGGCTTAGTATTTGAATACTTAATATTCATCATCATGGATTAATAAAAAGAGTTATTTTAAAATATAGAATATATAAGAACCTCTTTAAAAAGTTCATTGTTATCACCAGTTTCGCAAAATTCGAAGAAAATATAAGAAAAATTGGGAATTTGTTATAATTGTTTAATTGTTTAATCATTTTAACATAAAAAAAAAATAAAGGGGTGATAAAAAAAATTCGCGAACTAAATGAATAAGTTCCATAAAAGAAATTATATATGGTCTCAGTGTTGACAATTTTAAGTAGTCCTCTCAGATTGTTCTGCCCATGCCTGAATCACGTGACATCCTCCAAAGTGTGTGTCACAGAAACTAAAACATTTTTCCAACTCTTATATTTCTTATCATGCAAGTTATTTTTATAACAAAGCAGTCTATTTGTCAGGAACGTCAAATCTTTGTGTTTGCTCTGCCCCTTATTGTTTAGTGAGATTTTGAGTTTAAAACCTGTTCGTTATCACCATGAATTTCACTTTAGAACTTATTACCAAACAATAATTTCAAAACATATTTAACAACGGGTTTAAGAGATTGCTACATGAAAGGTTCAACGTTTCATAAAGTATGTCAACACAATTGCACGAGGGTCTATTTTCTAATTAATATACAAAGATTTGGGGTTTTCCGTTGATCTTTAAATAGTTTACAACTATATGGTTTTAATAAAACATGATTCATTGAGCATGCTCCTTTTCCCTACGTTTACATTACGTTTAAAGAAATTAAAAATTCTTCCAGTTGTAGTACAAAATAAATATGATATTTAACCCGTGCTAAAATATTTTTGTAAAACATAACCTACATAACAAAATTTTGTGTGCAACACACTGTATATAAAAAATGTCAAATAATCTACTAAAATGCTGCTGGAAATTGCCAACACGTTTAAAAACAAAAGTATGCAAATGGTAGTCACTTTTTTAAATCTCATTAGATTTGAATATTAGTCTAAATTTCAATACACTATGCACATTTTTCCTAAATATTCAGTATGTTTAAAACGTATGACTTCTCTTCACTTAAAACAGTTATCCCTATTCTTCCATTTAAATACTGATCATAAATTCTTGAATATTTCCTTCTAGCGCAAAGTGCAAAGTGGTGCGAGAAAACAAAGTAACTGTTTAAAAAACTGTTTCAAAAATGATTATAAATAACTATTTACAGTGTGAAATAGATAAATTGGTTCAAGGTCGGGTGATGTGATGTGGCTAGATAGCCTCGATTTCAATACTAATATTGGCTGTAACCAAAGATACAAGGTAAAGAGTTCTACAGTCGAATACTAATAGCGATGTACACTAAGATTCTGGCATAGCAAATCAGGACCATCATCGTGTTTCCCCTGATTGTAGTGGCTGGAAACAGGAGGAGTCGTGGTTTGAGCCGGAACACAAAGTTGTACATGATGCATGTAACAGTTTTTTAAGAAAATTTTAGCTGAGAAAAGTCTGAAATGTATAAAATATATTTGGGGTTTTCTGTGGATCCTTAAATAGTACACGGCTATATAACTTTAATAAAATATGATTCATTGAGCATGCTCCTTTTCCCTACGTTTACATTACCTTTAATGAAATTAAAAATTGTACAGTTGTAGTACAAAATAAATATGATATTTAACCCGTTGCTAAAATATTTTTTAAAACATAACCTACCTAACAAAATTTTGTGTGCAGACAGAAAGAATGTCAAACAATCTACTAAAATGCTGCTGGAAATTGCCAACACGTTTAAAAACAAAAGTATGCAAATGGTAGTCACTTTTATAAATCTCATTAGATTTAAATATTAGTCTAAATTTCAATACACTATGCACATTTTTCCTAAATATTCAGTATGTTTAAAACGTATAACTTCTCTTCACTTAATACAGTTATCCCTCTTCTTCCTTTAAATACTGATCATAAATTGTTCTATTTCCTTCTAGTGCAAAGTGGTGCGAGAAAACAAAGTAAATGTTTAAAAAATGATTATAAATAACTATTTACAGTGTAAAATAGATTTATTGGTTCAAAGTCGGGTGATGTGATGTGGCTAGATAGCCTCGATTTCAGTATCTAGAGGGGTGGCTGTAACCAAAGATACTGGTAAAGAGTTCTACAGTCGAATACTAATAGCGATGTACACTAAGATTCTGGCATAGAGAATCAGGACCATCATCGTGTTTCCCCTGATTGTAGTGGCTGGAAACAGGAGGAGTCGTGGTTTGAGCCGGAACACAAAGTTGTACATGATGCATGTAACAGTTTTTTAAGAAAATTTTAGCTGAGAAAAGTCTGAAATGTATAAAATATAATAATGATCCTGTATATACCTGGGTTTTTTTTTTGAGTTTCTAAATAATCTTTCTAAACAGATTCTCTTATAATCCCTAATTTGCGTAATATTTTCCAGATTAGAGGTCTTTGATCTTTGTGCATGGTAATTAAATAAGGTAGATCCTTTTAGCATTTCCTTTTATGTTAGCAGATGATTTTCTTGACTGTGATTGATATCTTATTAAAACCTTATTAACGAATATGCAAGAAAGCACAAACTCTTGTGTTCAGTAAAGATCCATACTGGTTCAAAGGATAACAACGAATGGATGGTCAAAAAAAATAATATAGGAAATTTACTTTAATGAAAATTGACCTTAGATGCTTTCAAAGAAAAAAGGGCCTGAAAGGTAGCATTTTAATCTTGAAATCAAACAAGGTTCTTTAATGTTACCAGATATACACTAGACAAAATTACTAACGCACCACCAAATGAAAGTTATATTTTACTTTTCAAAACCTGTTTAAGATGTATTTGCTATATTATTATGTTACAAAATCAAAAATAAAGCATTTAAGGTAACTCACTCCTGAAATTTGTTAAATCAAGGATTTTTTGAGAAGTATATTTTGGATTTACTTCAGTAAAGTGTAACTCGAAATCGCAAAGAAAATAGGGGGTCAGTGTGCATTCTACTGATCTACGGTACATTTAAGTTGACCTTTTTGTGCTTAAATTTCATCTCTTTGGTTAATTACTTCAACCCTTATTATATTTTATCAGATGTAAGCGTGGCAATGAAAATAATGTTATTTTACGTAAAATAGTTTGATTAATATTTATCATTAAACAAATATTACAAATTAATGCGCGTAAATAATTGTGTGACCTTTTTGCACTAAAAAATAACATATTTGGGGGAATTAAAAAACTTAATAGGCAATAAAAAATTATCTTATATCACACTCTGTACTACTTAAGTGCTGACCAGTCACAAGTATCGAGTAGTTTGAAATAATGAAAGAAAAAGGTGGGGTCAGTGATGTTAATTTTGAAATATTTGTCAGAATATGCAATTTTTAGGCAAAAAATTGTGTAAATTTGATCTTGACTTCTTTAATATTTTTTTCATTTCACGTTTGTTGAGGGAAAGTGTAAAAACGTAGTCTAAAAATATAAATTAAGACCTATAATAAATACTTTTAGCAATATCAAAACGGAAAATATTCTCCATAAGTTTTATGTGAGGCTAAATTTCCATTACATTAAATTTTATAATTGTGCATATTTGCAGAATTTTCTGCTAAATATCCTTCCACTAAAAGAAATAGTTCCTCATAAATCTTGCTTCTTTGTAGATTCTTGAGCAGTTTTTTCGTTGAATGTTAAAAAAGTTACATTGTTGAATTTAAATATGTTAAAAAAATCGAATTTTAATAAGTAGTTTTGAAGTAAAAGCTTCTGCGAAAACTTTTCTAAAAAGCTGACCAGTGACATACCTTAAATATCTTAATTGATAAGTAACTACAGGGTTCACTTAAGCGTGACCGTTTCAGAGAAAATGAAAATCGTGTCCATACTAATGTGGAGGGATAAATTTCTAATGATTTCGTTGCATTTTTGATCTTTGTGTTTGTATTAATTTAAAAATCAGAAGAAATAATACAGTATGCGGCATTTGATCCCAGAAGAGCGTATAAAAACAGACAGTATGGTGTCTGCAGGGGTTCTTTTAGAAAGACATGTAAAAAATTAAAATAATGAAAACAATATTTATTTTTCTGGTGAAAACATGTGTAAAAGAGATGATAAACACAAAAATGTTCACTCTAGATAGCCAAGTAAACGCTACACCACAATTTCAATGTCGTTCCACAAAACTGGCGCCACCGGAAGTTAAGGTATGGACACCACGGAATTGGATGACTAGAAGGCTATATAATAGTTAATCGCTGCATATTATTTGATTTTTTTTAACTGGGAGGTTTTTTCTGGTGCAACCTCAAGAACAATCATCTGTAATTAGCAATGCATATATCTTGGCAAAAACCAGATACACAGTGCATGTTAGAAAATATATTTTGGGCAAGAAGGTTTATTGGGGTTTTTTTTCTGACACTAAGACATTTGCCAATCCCATTTTACTTGGGGAAAATGGCGTTTTATATATAGTAATACCGATTAAGCTAATGTTGATGATGACCTTTCTTTGATTAATATCGTGAGTACAGAGTAAAAAATTGAATTTTACTACAAAAATATTTTTCTTTTAAAAATAAAAAAATGTACCAATGATTATCTTTCAATTGCAGGTCTTCGGTTTGAAATTAGGTCACATTTACAATACATTATCAATTAAACATGGCAAGTTTCATCCATATGTTGGCTCAATATACCGTACAAACAACAATTTTTTCGGGAATGCATTTCGGTATTATTAAAGAGAGTCTTGAGATTGAGAGCTTGAGATGAAAGACACCACAGAGTCAGACATAACTGCTTGATACTTGGATATTTTATTTGAAAAAGATATTAATGGTAATCTAACAAGCAAGCTCTGTAATAAACTTGATGACTTTAACTGTTTTATGGGCAACTTCCCTTACTTATGCAGCAATATATATTCATTGTCTGCATACGGGGTTTATTTAGCATGCTCCACTTATGAACAACTTGTCAAACGAGGTAAATTATTGATAAACAAGTTGATGAAACAAGAATTTCAGCTATCTCGTTTCATGTCATCATTTCGTAAGTCAATACAATGACCTTGTCGGCAAATACAATTTATCATTGGGTGAAATGCTCACATGACTGACGTTTTTCATACTAATTGTTAGTCCATTATTTATACACTGAATTGACGGATTTTTTCCGTTATTTCCTGATAATGACAAGGAGCACACGGCGGGTGTGACCGCTCAGCAGGGGATACTCACTCCTCGTGTATGGCACCTGATAACAACCTCTGTTGTTTTGAGCTCCATGTTTGCTCTGCTCCTGTTTTATTGCTTTATTGACTTTGATATTGGATACTGTTCGTTATCTCCATATCCTTCATTGAGATCACTAAAATTAAAAATAGCAAAACATTAATTGCGTTGCCTTTGTAACAGTTTCTTTAATTAGCAATTTAAAATCACTTAAATTACTTCGCTAAAATTAGATATTGATTTTTAAGGACAAATCGATACACCTTCGCCACACTAAATACAGTAAACCAACGTCCGATCGTCCGTTTGTCTGTACGTCAGTCTGTTTCGGTAGAGGTTACCATCTCGTATCCGACTCTTACTCTTTTATACTACTAAATGAAATTTATTTAGACTTTCTAAGGATATGTTTTACATATGTGCAAGTGTGAACCCTTTGTTTTAATTTTGGAAGGGATTCATTTTTTGGCTTCCCTAAACAAAAAGTGGCCACAGCCACTCTTTCTGTAATATTGTTAGCTGCAGATCTGTAGCTCTCCGAAAAAATATATATTGATAGACCGGAGAGCTACAGAACCACCCATTGAAAAAACTGTATATTTATTGCGCACAAAAATGCACTCGGTTCTCGATTTATTTCTGCATGTTTTTAAATCTGTAATCTCAAAGTATTACCAACCGTGTGTTCCTTAACATATTCTTTGACTCTTTCCACAACAAAACATTCCTCATAATTGTTGTTAATGGTCCTCCTGGCCCTGATATTGCAATCATCGGACATTTCGCTCGTTTATACTGCCATTTTGGTTTCAAAGATAAATCAGTCCAATATGCTTCGTTCAGATGTCAACTACGAGAGAACTTGATAGAGGAGAAAGGATTCTTTTGAAATCTTCCATTTTTTGCAATTGAGGTAAGAATTTGGAAAATTAATCAAGAATCGAGCGCACTTTTTAGTGCGCAATAAATATACAGTTTTTACAATGGGTGGCACTGTAGCTCTCCGGTGTATCAATAATTTTTTTCGGAGAGCTACAGATCTGCAGCTATAATATTGTGGGGTTTCCCATCTTTCATTCGCAACATCTCTCATACCACTTAATAAAATTAAATGATACTTGATACACGTTTTCTTTAAATTTTATTGTGTAATGCAGTTGTGCGACTCTTATTTTACTTTTTGATCTGACGATGATTTCGGATCCCCCAGAGGGGTCTCCTTTTGTGAGCTCATTGCTCAAAGTATCTCTAGTTTTGCTTTAAATTGGTAGAGATAATTTGCCCAGTCGCACAAATCGTAGAATTATTAATTTTTAACTTACCCATTCCGAATACAATTTAATGAGAGTAACATTTGGGTAGCAAAAAAATGATTTAAGCCTTTCAGTGCAGTATAATTCTTCCTTTTCTATATGTACTAAAATTCTGCAATCAACTGCATATGTTGAATATATCTTTGAACTTTTTCTATACTCAATTCCATCCTCCAAAATTCGATCATTTTTTAAACATAGACAGTTTGCTGTCAAATAAGTTGGAACAACAGAGATAAGTGGTGGGAAGAATCTTGAAAAGTTTGTAAAATCAATAGTCCTTATTATATACTTGTTAGTAAATATTGTGTAGTATTTTCCCTGTTTGTGCGCAGCTATGTTATGGACGCGCTTAGGAAACATGCCTTAATCTAGTCTTAGAAAATGGATATAGGTTTTGATATAATTTGAAACAACATTAGTTGTAATGAATAAAGATTGTCATCTTATAATATTCAAGGGTAAATTCCTAAAAAGATCAAGTTTTAAAAGTAATTTATATAGGCTACTAGTTGTCTTGTTTATTTAACGAATTTTTGTTGACAGAAATCAACATGAAAATAGAAACTATCTTGTCGCATACGGACTAGGGGAATAACATATTTAAACAAGCAGAAATTCTATTATACAATGTTTGACTTGGATCAACAAAATGCAGATGAAGCATTTTCCGAATCTAGAGTTTTTGGCAAATTTGAATTAGTTTAGT